>NC_053391.1:645897932-645930432 GCF_905171765.1 Bufo bufo
TGGCTCTGCAAACTTGGAAGTCTTCTTTTTTTATTTTTTATTTAACCTGTTTGGGACACGACGTACCGGTACGGCAAGATGTCCCGGTACTTAACCTCTTCTGGACACATGACATACCGGTATGTCATGTGTATTTCCGATCACCACCGCCGCAAAGCATTGAGCAGGCACCTTGGGTCAATGCGCGATGATGATGAGCCCCTAAGGCAGCAGAGCAAGGGGACCGCCATGCTATGAACCCTGTGGCCCACACTAGTACGAGCAGCTCTGGGGCTCATACTAGTTTTCCGGCCCACCAGAGCCCCCTGCCGGTGAACTTGTCTAGTGTACCCCAAAGAATTTTGGGCCAGCAATTCCTGATTTTGTAGGCCAACCAGGAATCCAGATGTCCACAGTGGGCTTCACTGAATAAGACTAATTTCGTCTTTTTTTCAGTGACTACTTTGTAAATCTGATGGTGGAGCAAACAAACCTGTACGCCCAACAGTTCGTTGCTCAACACCCGGGCTCCTTTTTGGCTGGACTCCGGTCCAAAACTCCTGTACAAAATCAGGCCGGTCATCGATCACTTTGGGGGCCAAATTTGTACAGGCCTATGTACCTGGAAGGGAGGTCGCGGTTGACGAGTCTCTCATTGCTTTCAAGGGGAGACTCCTTTTTCGCCAGTATGTTCCCTCTAAGCGGCCGAGGTATGGCGTTAAGCTGTACAAACTTTGTGAGAGTACCTCAGGGTACACTTACAAGTTTTGTGTGTACGAGGGGCGAGATTACCGGATTCAACCCCCAGAATGTCCCCCCACTCTGGGTGTTAGCGGAAACTTGTGTGGGACCTTATGCTCCCACTGCTAGATAAGGGTTACCACCTGTACGTGGATAACTTTTATACTAGAATCCCCTTGTTCCAGTCCCTCACCGCCAGATCCATGTCCGCTTGTGGGACCGTGCGGAAATCAACGCGGCCTCACTACCCACCCCCTCCAGGTACCTATCCCCAGGGGTGCGACCCATGCCCTTAGCAGTGGAAACCTGTTGCTGGTCAGATATAAGGACAAGAGGGATGTCCTTGTACTGTCCACAATTCACGGTAACGCAATCACCCATGTCCCTGTGCGTGGTACAGTGGCAACTGTCCTCAAGCCCAATTGAATCGTCGACTACAATCGGTATATGGCAGGAGTTGATCTCTCTGATCAAGTTTTTAAGCTATATGCAAAACCCGGGCATGGTACAAAAAAGTTGCGGTCTACTTGGTACAAGTTGCCTTGTACAACTCTTTTGTGCTGTCCCAGAGCGCTGGCAACACAGGGAGATTACTTCAGTTCTATGAGGCAGTCCTCAAGGCCCTGATCTTTTCTGACCGGGAAAGAGCAGGCCAGAGTACCTCGGGAACTGGAGGCGCCCGAATCGTCCCTGGCCAACACTTTCAAGGTGTGGACCCCATACTGGAAAGAAGGGACGGACCCAAAAAAAGTGCAGAGTGTGTCACAGGAGGGGGATACGGAAGGACACCACTACTCAGTGTGACACGTGCCCCGATCATCCGGGCCTCTGCATTGACGGTTGCTTTAAGGAGTATCACACTTCTATGGAGTACTAAATTTATATTCCCCTTCCCCAATTTAGCCACTGACAATCGGATAAAAAACTGGATCTCAGACTTGAGAAACTCCAAAAATTTTATTCCAAAAATATTATTTTGTAAAACTAAAATAAATTAAAAAAAGTAGACATTAGGTATCGCCATGTCCATAAGAATCTGCTATATAAAAATACCCCATGACCTAACCCCTTAGATGAACAAAATGAACAAAAAAAAAGGGCCCAAATTTTTTGTCATCTTACATCACAAAAATTGTAGAAGCAAGAGATCAAAAAGTCATATACCCCACCCAAATAGTGCCAATAAAACAGTCCTCTCATCCTGCAAAAAATTAGCCCCTAGCTAAGATAATTGGCTAAAAAAAAAAAAAAATGACAGACTATGGAGATACTAAAATGTTATATCTTTGGTTTATAAAAAGATAATATAGTGTAAAACAAATAAAAATAAAAAAAGTAGGCATTGCCGCGTCCGTAAGAATCTGCTCTCTAAAAATACCCGCCCCCCCCCCAACCTCTCAGATTAACATGGTAAAAAAAATTAAAAATAGACAACAACTGTGCCCAAAAATCTATTTTTTGGCAAATTTTCCATTTTAATCAGTTTTTTTTTCCAATAACAAAGTAAGGGTTAACAGCCAAACAAAACTTAATATTTATTACCCTCATTCTGCAGTTTACAGTAACACCCCATATGTGGTCGTAAACTGCTGTATGACCAAACTACAGGGCGCAGAAGGAAAGGAACGCCGTATGGTTTCTGGAAGGCAGATCTTGATGGCCTTTTTTTTTTGGGCACCATGTCTCATTTGAAGTGCCTCTGATGCACCCCTAGAGTAAAAACTCCATAAAAGCGACCCCATCTAAGAAACTACACCCCTCAAGGTATTAAAAGCGGATTTTACAAACGTCGTTAACCCTTTAGGTGTTCCACAAGAGTTATTGGCAAATGGAGATGAAATTTCTGAATTTCCTTTTCTGGTAACCTTGCCTCACAAAAATGTAATATAGATAAACCAAAAGTCATATGTACCCTAAAAATAGTCCTAACAAAACTGCCACCTTATCCCGTAGTTTCCAAAATGGGGTCACTTTTATGAGGTTTCTACTCTAGGGGTGCATCAGGGCGGCTTCAACCGGGACATGGTGTAAATAAACCAGTCCAGCAAAATCTGCCTTCCAAAAACCATACGGCACACCTTTCCCTCTACGACCTACTCAAATCAATTTGGAATACCTTGAGGGGTGTAGATTCTATAATGGGGTCATTTTTGGGTGGTTTCTATTATGTAAGCCTCACAAAGTGACTTCAGACCTGAACTGGTCCCTAAAAATTGGTTTTTTGAAAATTTCAGAAAAATTTCAAGATTTGCTTCTAAACTTCTAAGCCTTGTAATGTCCCCAAAAACTAAAATGTCATTCCCAAAATGATCCAAACATGAATTAGACATATGGGGAATGTAAAGTAATTACTATTTTTGGAGGTATTACTATGGATTATATAAGTAGAGAACTTGAAACTTGGAAATTTGCAATTTTTTCACAATTTTTGTTAAATTTGGTATTCTTTAATAAACAAAAATATTTTTTTTTACTTCATTTTACCACCGTCATTTAGTATAATATGCGATGAAAAAACAATCTCAGAATGGCCATGATAAGTCAAAGCGTTTTAAAGTCGTCACCACTTAAAGTGACACTGGTCAGATTTGCAAAAAATGGCCTGGTCCTTAAGGTGAAATAAGGCTGTGTCCTTAACCCAGAGTGGATAAAAATCAATGATTTTTATTTAAAAAAAAAAAAAAAAAAAGATTTTTTTTTATTTAAATCGGATGTTTTGGATTTAAATCGGATGTTTTGGATTTAAATCGGATGTTTTGGATTTAAATCGGATGTTTTGGATTTAAATCGGATGTTTTGGATTTAAATCGGATGTTTTGGATTTAAATCGGATGTTTTGGATTTAAATCGGATGTTTTGGATTTAAATCGGATGTTTTGGATTTAAATCGGATGTTTTGGATTTAAATCGGATGTTTTGGATTTAAATCGGATGTTTTTATATAAAATGCTTTTTGAGGAAAATATGTTACCATCAAAAGGTTATTTCATTATGAAATAAAGATTACTTTTTAATTATGTAGAATAAGGCTGTATAGGTTTAATTTTTTGTTAATTTCCATTAATCCATTCACAATGTCATGCTCTTCCAGAGGTTTTTTTAAGATTACTGGGTAGTTTCTCTGCCTACAAGATATCACAGATGCTTGGTTTAATTTTGGAGTTCTCAAAACTGAATTTATAACATGAAGAGTTGAGAATATTATATATATAATATTGTCAATATCCAGTATCAGGGTCAAAACTTAAGTGCTGAGGAAGAGCAGTTAGCTATGACATGGGTATCCAGCAATCATCCATCTGTAATGCCAACTATAATGAACTTCAAAGCTAAGGGGGGGGGAACCATTCAAGAAATATATGTTTGCTGAAGATATTTTAAAGAAAGTCACACCAGTGAACTGGTGGAAGTCATTTAAGCACTTGGATTTAGAGACTGTTCAAGTAATGATTTCACTTTTAACAGCAGTAGCTTCTTCTGCGGGCGTTGAAAGAATATTCTCTTCCTTTGGACTCGTTCATTCTAAATTGAGAAATCGTTTGGGTCCCGATAAAGCAGGAAAGCTTGTTTTTCTTTTCCAGATTATGAACAAAGAAGAAGATGAAGATGACGAGTGAGCTACAGAGGACATTATTAAGCTTTTCTTGTGTCGGCTGGGCTGACAGTCTAAGTTTCTTAAAATATATATATTTTCTTTAGCCAAATTAGTTAACAAACATGGATGTTTAAGCAAATAACATGCTGTAATGTTATTGTTTCAGTTGAATAAATCCTATTTAAATTGTTATTATTAAGGTAATGATTATTTTTCTCCTTCCTAAGTACAACAGAAAAATTGTCCAAATATGTATCTTTATGTAAAAAACTATGATTTAAATCAAGCCTTACTGACTAGTGATTTAAATAGTGATTTAAATCGGTTTGATTTAAATCAAATCCACCCTGCCTTAACCCCTTAAGGACCAGTTCAGGTCTGAAGTCACTTTGTGGGGCCTACATAGTGGATACCCCCCATAAATGACCCCATTGTAGAAACTACACCCCTTAAGTTACTTAAAACAGATTTTTACAAACTTTGTTACCCTTTAGGCGTTCCACAAGAATTAATGGAAAATGCCAAACAAAACTATAATTTATTACATAGATTCTGCAGTTTACAGAAACACCCCACATGTGGTCATAAACTGCTGTATGGGCACACGGCAGGGCGCAGAAGAAAAGGAGCGCCACATGATTTTTAGATGCCATGTCCCATTTGAAGCCCCCCTGATGCACCCTTACAGTAGAAACTCCCAAGAAGTGACCCCATTTTGGAAACTAGGGTATAAAAGGTGCCAGTTTTATTGGAACTATTTTTGGGTACATATGATTTTTTGATCATTAATTATAACACTTTATGAGGCAAGGTGACAAAAAAAATTGGTTGTTTTAGCACAGTTTTTATTTATTTATTTTTACAGTGTTCACCTTAGGGGTTCGTTCAAATGATATTTTTATAAAGCAGATAGTTACGGACGTGGCAATACCTAATATGTATACTTTTTCTTATTTATTAAAGTTTTAAACAATAATAGAATTTTTGAAACAAAAAAATTATGTTTTAATGTGTCCATGTTCTGAGAGCTATAGTTTTTTTTATTTTTTAAGCGATTTTCTTATGTAGGGGCTCATTTTTTGCGGGATGAGGTGACTTATTGGTACCATTTTGTGGGACATACGCCTTTTTGATCACTTTGTGTTGCACTTTTTGTGATGTAAGGTCACAAAAATGGCTTTTTTTTTTTTTTTTTTTTTATGATGTTTATTGGGTCGATCATGTGAAATATTTATAGAGCTGACCGTCACGGACGCGGCAATACCAAATATGGCTTATTTAAAAATAAAAAAAAATAATAATGTTTATTCCTTTTTTTACATGTGAATTTTTTTTTTATTATTATTTTTTTTTTAACACTTTGCGTCCCCCATAAGGTCATACAAGACTTCTGGGGGACATTTACTTCACTTTTCTTTTTTTCCCCCACTGTTGATTTCTCCTGTAACTGGGGCTGACATAGTAGCCCCAGTTACAGAAGAAATACACCCCCCAGAGAGGCTGATCGAGGTCTCTGAAAGACCTCACACAGCTCCTGCGCTCTCCGCATAGTGCTTCCTGCACTTTATACACAGCCCTCGGCGAGCGCTGTGCATACAGCGATCTAGAAGGCAGGGACACCTGGGCACTGTCCCTGCCTTCTCTAAGGGTTGCCCTGCTGTCACTGACAGCGGGAAATCCGATAAGCAGCTGCACGATTAGCGTGCAGCTGCGATCCCTGAAAGGACTTTTTAATAAGTCCATTAGGAGTGGTTAAATTGTACTAGCCTCTGGTTGTTCGATAACGAAGATTTCTTAATCTTTCTATAAATTTGCTTCCAATTAATAATACTATTCATACCAGGTTCTTGTGCCCACCTTATTTCACTCTTAAGTAGTAACATTAGCTAAACTTTTTATTAGTTTCCTATAAATTTGTGCAGTGGATACCCTACCATCCTTAACTGTGTAACAGAAATCCATTATATGATGGGCCTTAACTTGTATATTTTTTATTTGATGATATCTAAACATAGTGAGGGGGCTACTTACTTGTTCCCCTGTTAGGTCCTCCATTTTTTTTTTTTTAAGATCACCATTAGTGAATATATGTTCCACCAGTGTAATACCTTTTATCTCCCAATATCTATAATCTTTGATTAACAAACTCGGAGGTTATTATTGTGCCATAAAGGTGTGAATTTCATGGCACAAGAAATCCCTAGTAGTTTTTTAAAGGGAACCTGTCATGTGGATATTTGATTAAAATCTAACTAATTATATACAATGATTAACTACTAAAAAGTACCTTAGATGTATTCACTTACTGGTGTGACAGATGGTTACCTCATAATATACACAAAGATGCCACATGCCGCATGCTAATGAGCTAATTTGAGTCCAGCATGATGTCATTGAGTCCAGCGTATATTTAATTCAGAGCTATAGCCACTCCCCTGCCCACCTGCTGCTGATTCATATGGAAAATAACTGTCAATCAGCAGCAGGTGGGCGGGGAGAGTTAGGAGCTAATGAATATTCAGGACTCATCATTATCAGCTGGAGCTTTTCAATACAAGATGTTGGCAGATTGACTGGGTCAATTAACCACCTCAGGACCGCCGTACGCAGGATTGCGTCTTTGCGGCGGCCCTGCTCTTCTGGGTGGACGCGCCGGTGCGTCCTCTCGCGAGACGCGAGATTTCCTGTGAACGCGCGCACACAGGCGCGCGCGCTCACAGGAACGGAAGGTAAGAGAGTTGATCTCCAGCCTGCCAGCGGCGATCGTTCGCTGGCAGGCTGGAGATGTGTTTTTTTTAACCCCTAACAGGTATATTAGACGCTGTTTTGATAACAGCGTCTAATATACCTGCTACCTGGTCCTCTGGTGGTCCCCTTTGTTTGGATCGACCACCAGAGGACACAGGTAGCTCAGTAAAGTCCCACCAAGCACCACTACACTACACTACACCCCCCCCCCGTCACTTATTAACCCCTTATTAGCCCCTGATCACCCCATATAGACTCCCTGATCACCCCCCTGTCATTGATTACACCCCTGTCATTGATCAACCCCCTGTAAAGCTCCATTCAGATGTCCGCATGATTTTTACGGATCCACTGATGGATGGATCGGATCCGCAAAACGCATACGGGCGTCTGAATGAAGCCTTACAGGGGCGTGATCAATGACTGTGGTGATCACCCCATATAGACTCCCTGATCACCCCCCTGTCATTGATTACCCCCCTGTCATTGATTACCCCCCTGTAAAGCTCCATTCAGATGTCCGCATGATTTTTACGGATGCACTGATAGATGGATCGGATCCGCAAAATGCATCCGGACGTCTGAATGAAGCCTTACAGGGGCATGATCAATGACTGTGGTTATCACCCCATATAGACTCCCTGATCACCCCCCTGTCATTGATCACCCCCCTGTAAAGCTCCATTCAGATGTCCGCATGATTTTTACGGATGCACTGATAGATGGATCGGATCCGCAAAACGCATCCGGACGTCTGAATGAAGCCTTACAGGGGCGTGATCAATGACTGTGGTGATCACCCCATATAGACTCCCTGATCACCCCCCTGTCATTGATTACACCCCTGTCATTGATTACCCCCCTGTAAAGCTCCATTCAGATGTCCGCATGATTTTTACGGATGCACTGATAGATGGATCGGATCCGCAAAACGCATCCGGACGTCTGAATGAAGCCTTACAGGGGCGTGATCAATGACTGTGGTGATCACCCCATATAGACTCCCTGATCACCCCCCTGTCATTGATTACACCCCTGTCATTGATCACCCCCCTGTAAAGCTCCATTCAGACGTCCGCATGATTTTTACGGATCCACTGATAGATGGATCGGATCCGCAAAACGCATCCGGACGTCTGAATGAAGCCTTACAGGGGCATGATCAATGACTGTGGTGATCACCCCATATAGACTCCCTGATCACCCCCCTGTCATTGATTACCCCCCTGTAAAGCTCCATTCAGATGTCCGCATGATTTTTACGGATGCACTGATAGATGGATCGGATCCGCAAAACGCATCCGGACGTCTGAATGAAGCCTTACAGGGGCGTGATCAATGACTGTGGTGATCACCCCATATAGACTCCCTGATCACCCCCCTGTCATTGATTACACCCCTGTCATTGATCACCCCCCTGTAAAGCTCCATTCAGACGTCCGCATGATTTTTACGGATCCACTGATAGATGGATCGGATCCGCAAAACGCATCCGGACGTCTGAATGAAGCCTTACAGGGGCATGATCAATGACTGTGGTGATCACCCCATATAGACTCCCTGATCACCCCCCTGTCATTGATTACCCCCCTGTAAAGCTCCATTCAGATGTCCGCATGATTTTTACGGATGCACTGATAGATGGATCGGATCCGCAAAACGCATCCGGACGTCTGAATGAAGCCTTACAGGGGCGTGATCAATGACTGTGGTGATCACCCCATATAGACTCCCTGATCACCCCCCTGTCATTGATTACACCCCTGTCATTGATCACCCCCCTGTAAAGCTCCATTCAGACGTCCGCATGATTTTTACGGATCCACTGATAGATGGATCGGATCCGCAAAACGCATCCGGACGTCTGAATGAAGCCTTACAGGGGCATGATCAATGACTGTGGTGATCACCCCATATAGACTCCCTGATCACCCCCCTGTCATTGATTACCCCCCTGTAAAGCTCCATTCAGATGTCCGCATGATTTTTACGGATGCACTGATAGATGGATCGGATCCGCAAAACGCATACGGACGTCTGAATGAAGCCTTACACGGGCATGATCAATGACTGTGGTTATCACCCCATATAGACTCCCTGATCACCCCCCTGTCATTGATCAACCCCCTGTCATTGATCACCCCCCCCTGTCATTGATCACCCCCCTGTCATTGATCACCCCTCTGTAAGGCTCCATTCAGACATTTTTTTGGCCCAAGTTAGCGGAATTTTTATTTATTTTTCTTACAAAGTCTCATATTCCACTAACTTGTGTCAAAAAATTAAATCTCACATGAACTCACCATACCCCTCACGGAATCCAAATGCGTAAAATTTTTCAGACATGTATATTCCAGACTTCTTCTCACGCTTTAGGGCCCCTAGAATGCCAGGGCAGTATAAATACGCCACATGTGACCCCATTTCGGAAAGAAGACACCCCCAGGTATTCCGTGAGGGGCATATTGAGTCCATGAAAGATTGAAATTTTTGTCCCAAGTTAGCGGAACGGGAGACTTTGTGAGAAAAAAATAAAAAATATCAATTTCCGCTAACTTGTGCCAAAAAAAAAAAATTTCTATGAACTCGCCATGCCCCTCATTGAATACCTTGGGGTGTCTTCTTTCCAAAATGGGGTCACATGTGGGGTATTTATACTGCCCTGGCATTCTAGGGGCCCCAAAGCGTGAGAAGAAGTCTGGTATCCAAATGTCTAAAAATGCCCTCATAAAATGAATGTGGGCCCCTTTGCGCATCTAGGCTGCAAAAAAGTGTCACACATGTGGTATCGCCGTACTCAGGAGAAGTTGGGGAATGTGTTTTGGGGTGTCATTTTACATATACCCATGCTGGGTGAGAGAAATATCTTGGTCAAATGCCAACTTTGTATAAAAAAATGGGAAAAGTTGTCTTTTGCCAAGATATTTCTCTCACCCAGCAAGGGTATATGTAAAATGACACCCCAAAACACATTCCCCAACTTCTCCTGAATACGGCGATACCACATGTGTGACACTTTTTTGCAGCCTAGGTGGGCAAAGGGGCCCATATTCCAAAGAGCACCTTTAGGATTTCACAGGTCATTTACCTACCTAACACACATTAGGGCCCCTGGAAAATGCCAGGGCAGTATAACTACCACACAAGTGACCCCATTTTGGAAAGAAGACACCCCAAGGTATTCCGTGAGGGGCATGGCGAGTTCCTAGAATTTTTTATTTTTTGTCACAAGTTAGTGGAAAATGCTGATTTTTTTTTAATTTTTTTTTTTTTATACAAAGTCTCATATTCCACTAACTTGTGACAAAAAATAAAAACTTCCATGAACTCACTATGCCTATCAGCGAATACCTTGGGGTCTCTTCTTTCCAAAATGGGGTCACTTGTGGGGTAGTTATACTGCCCTGGCATTCTAGGGGCCCAAATGTGTGGTAAGGAGTTTGAAATCAAATTCTGTAAAAAATGACAAGTGAAATTCGAAAGGTGCTCTTTGGAATATGGGCCCCTTTGCCCACCTAGGCTGCAAAAAAGTGTCACACATCTGGTATCTCCGTACTCAGGAGAAGGTGGGGAATGTGTTTTGGGGTGTCATTTTATATATACCCATGCTGGGTGAGAGAAATATCTTGGCAAACGACAACTTTTCCCATTTTTTTATACAAAGTTGGCATTTGACCAAGATATTTATCTCACCCAGCATGGGTATATGTAAAAAGACACCCCAAAACACATTCCTCAACTTCTCCTGAATACAGAGATACCAGATGTGTGACACTTTTTTGCAGCCTAGGTGGGCAAAGGGGCCCACATTCCAAAGAGCACCTTTCGGATTTCACAGGTCAATTTTTACAGAATTTGATTTCAAACTCCTTACCACACATTTGGGCCCCTAGAATGCCAGGGCAGTATAACTACCCCACAAGTGACCCCATTTTGGAAAGAAGAGACCCCAAGGTATTCGCTGATGGGCATAGTGAGTTCATGGAAGTTTTTATTTTTTGTCACAAGTTAGTGGAATATGAGACTTTGTATGAAAAAAAAAAAAAAAAAAAAAAAATCATCATTTTCCACTAACTTGTGACAAAAAATAAAAAATTCTAGGAACTCGCCATGCCCCTCACGGAATACCTTGGGGTGTCTTCTTTCCAAAATGGGGTCACTTGTGGGGTAGTTATACTGCCCTGGCATTCTAGGGGCCCAAATGTGTGGTAAGGAGTTTGAAATCAAATTCAGTAAAAAATGACAAGTGAAATCCGAAAGGTGCTCTTTGGAATATGGGCCCCTTTGCCCACCTAGGCTGCAAAAAAGTGTCACACATCTGGTATCTCCGTACTCAGGAGAAGGTGGGGAATGTGTTTTGGGGTGTCATTTTATATATACCCATGCTGGGTGAGAGAAATATCTTGGCAAAAGACAACTTTTCCCATTTTATTATACAAAGTTGTCATTTGACCAAGATATTTATCTCACCCAGCATGGGTATATGTAAAAAGACACCCCAAAACACATTCCTCAACTTCTCCTGAGTACGGGGATACCAGATGTGTGACACTTTTTTGCAGCCTAGGTGGGCAAAGGGGCCCATATTCCAAAGAGCACCTTTCGGATTTCACAGGTCATTTTTTACTGAATTTGATTTCAAACTCCTTACCACACATTTGGGCCCCTAGAATGCCAGGGCAGTATAACTACCCCACAAGTGACCCCATTTTGGAAAGAAGAGACCCCAAGGTATTCGCTGATGGGCATAGTGAGTTCATAGAACTTTTTATTTTTTGTCACAAGTTAGTGGAATATGAGACTTTGTAAGAAAAAAAAAAAAAAAAAAAAAAATCATCATTTTCCGTTAACTTGTGACAAAAAATAAAAAGTTATATGAACTCACTATGCCCATCAGCGAATACCTTAGGGTGTGTACTTTCAGAAATGGGGTCATTTGTGGGGTGTTTGTACTGTCTGGGCATTGTAGAACCTCAGGAAACATGACAGGTGCTCAGAAAGTCAGAGCTGCTGCAAAAAGCGGAAATTCACATTTTTGTACCATAGTTTGTAAACGCTATAACTTTTACCCAAACCATTTTTTTTCTACCCAAACATTTTTTTTTTATCAAAGACATGTAGAACTATAAATTTAGAGCAAAATTTCTATATGGATGTCGTTTTTTTTTGCAAAATTTTACAACTGAAAGTGAAAAATGTCATTTTTTTGCAAAAAAATCGTTAAATTTCGATTAACAAAAAAAGTAAAAATGTCAGCAGCAATGAAATACCACCAAATGAAAGCTCTATTAGTGAGAAGAAAAGGAGGTAAAATTCATTTGGGTGGTAAGTTGCATGACCGAGCAATAAACGGTGAAAGTAGTGTAGGTCAGAAGTGTAAAAAGTGGCCTGGTCTTTCAGGGTGTTTAAGCACTGGGGGCTGAGGTGGTTAAAGAAAGTGACCCAGCATTTTGCTAAGAGAATCGGTCACTTATTTATGTTGCCCTTAGTTAGGACACCATAAAACTGGCGACAGGTTCCCTTTAAGCTTCGTCCAAACCAAATGCGGTGCGGCAAAAGAGGCATTTCTTACCTCTTATTCCCATATACCCGGTCTCCAATATACTAAATGATGTTACCATGACATTCTACATACTTAGTGATTACATATTGATTAATCAGGTCTGAACTACTCAACCACTGTATCTTCATGGGAAAGCCAGAGGTATTTCTGCTTTATACGCACTCTAGAGAGGCCCCAGAAAGGTCATTGAAGAGACGATCAAATTCAAATTGGTTAAATAAGTTGTCCTCTATTCATTTTCGGCATTTGCAGTAATAAAATCATTTTTATCAATGTTATTCCATCTGCTTTGGCTAGATTGAGTTTTTGCCACACTCAGATTTTACCCTTGACTTTTTCCATATTAGGCAAAATATTTAATTTACAATAATCATACTTATCTTGATTCCCAAAAATTCTATTGTATATATGGTTGAGAGGACCACCAGCTCGGCCACCCCCTGCCGAGGGGTTATTTTCAAATAACAGTCAAACCAACGGGAAAACAACCCAACAAGGGTAACCATGCATAATGCAGGTAACAGATAACATACAAGAGGCGTGGGTGCCGTGTCCCTCAATGAACAAGACGAGAAAGGAGATTTTTTGTGAAACTCGCCTGTAAAATCTTTTTCTTGTCTTTTCCATTGAGGGACACAGACCATGGGTATAGCTTAAGCCACCACTAGGAGGAGACACTATGCAAATAAGAAAAAACAGCTCCTCCTCCACTGACTATACCCCCATGCTCCAACAGGAGGACCTCAGTGCGTGCAAAAGCAGTAGGAGAAGGAGACAAAAACCAAATATTAATAAAGAAAACAGAACCGAGGAATACAGCCATCAGGCCGTAAACCATAAAGGTCCCAATAGAATAGAACCAACCCCTCCTGTAACAGACAAGAATGGGTGGGAGCTGTGTCCCCCAATGGAAAAGACGAGAAAAAGATTTTACAGGTGAGTTTCACAAAAAATCTCCTTTTCTCGCCAATTCCATAGGGGGACACAGACCATGGGACGTCCTAGAGCGGTCCATGGGGTGGGAAGACCAGTACCTCCAGAGGGAAACTTCCAACGGTTAAACAGGAACCACAGCCTGCAATACCTTGCGCCCTAGGGCAGCATAAGCCGACGCAAGAGTGCGGCTGGTAGAACTTGGTAAAGGTATGTAAGGACGACCAGGTGGCCGCCTTACAAAGTTGTGATGTAGAGGCTCGATTGCACCTAGCCCAGGAGGCCCCCACCACCCTGGTGGAGTGCACGGTAACCCACGCTAGGGGAAACCCTACCCTGGGACCGATAGGCCATGGTAATAGTCGCCCGAATCCACCGAGCCACAGTGACCTTGGAGGCCGCCAGACCCTCACGAGGCCCCTCGGGAACCACAAAAAGGGAGAACGAGCGGCGAAATGGGGCAGTAACCGACAGGTACACCCGCAAAGCACGGACAACATCCAGAGAATGGACAGCGCGCTCCTTGGGGTTCGCCGGAGCAGGGCAAAAAAGAAGGGACAGGGCTCAGTACGACCCTATCCCTATGGAAGACCAAAAAGGGTCCCTTGGAGGAAAGGGCGCCCAGCTCCGATACCCTCCAGAAAGAGGTGATGGCCACCAAAAGACCACCTTCCAGGTGAGAAGACTAACGGAAATGTCCCTAAGGGGCTCAAAGGAGCCGCCTGCAGAGAAGACAGAACAGGTTCAGATCCCAGGGGGGCAGGGGAGCAATACACGGAAGGACCGAATGCGCCACCCCCAGTAGGAAGGTCCTCACCGGACCGAGCAGAGACAGATACCGCTGAAAGAAAATGGCCAGAGCAGAGACCTGACCCTTCAGAGAGCTCAGGGACATTCCCATCTCAAAACCCGACTGGAGAGAAGAGAGGATCACCTGAACGGAGAAACGAAGTGAAAAAATACCTAACTTCTCGCAAAAAGGCAGGAAAGGCAGGAAAGGCCTTCCAGGTACGATAGTATATCCGGGACAGAGTCTGAGAAGCCCCTCTACTTCAAGATAGAGGTCACAACAGCCACGCCGGTAAACGAAGCGGCTGTAAAATCCGGTGGAAGATCGGTCCTTGAGACAGCAGGTCCTCCCTGAGAGGAAGAGGTTAGGGAATGTCTGCCAGCATCCGAGTGCCTTCCGAGAACCAGGCACGGCGAGGCCAATCGGGGGCGATGATTATGGTCAGGATGCCTTCCGCCGCGACCCTGCGAAGAACCTTTGGGAATGAGGCAGTGGTGGGAAGACATAGAGGAGCGCGAAGTCTCGCCACGGAGACACCATAGCGTCCACCCCGTACGCATCAGGATCCCGAGCTCGAGCCAGGAACGTGGAAACCTCGTTGTGGAGCCTGGACACCATCAGGTCCACGTCCGGGCGGCCCCAACTGCGACAGACGTCCTCGAATACGTCCTGATGCAGAGACCACTCTCCCGGATCCACCCTGTTGCGGCTGAGAAAGTCTGCCGTCCAGTTTTCGACCCCTGGGATGTACACTGCAGACCATATTGGAACATGAGCTTCCGCCCACTGGAGGATCCTTTTCACCTCTTGCATCACCTGTCCGGCTGCGGGTTCCGCCCTGAAGATTGATGAAGGCCACAGCTGTGGCCTTGTCTGACTGGACCTTTACCAGGAGACCCGCTAGGAGGGGGGTCCAATGAGACAGAGAAAAATTACTCTGAGCTCCAGTATGTTGATCGGAAGGCCACTTCAGACCCACCCTCTGAACCGTCCGAGCCCGGAAAAAGCCACCCCAACCCAGGAGACTAGCATTGGAGATTGGGAAGAAGGATCTCCCTGAAGCCAGATTCTGAGGGGACAGCCACCACGGGAGTCCCATGCGAACCCGAGGCGGATCTGAGAGTCCAGACCCCTCGATGTCCAGTCCCAGAAGGACAGGATCCCATGTCGATGAGGCCGAGTGTGAAATTAGGCAAAGGGAACAGCCTCGAAGGAGGCTGCATGCACTCCCTGATGGATACACGGAGAATGCAGAAGGCGAGACACCGACTCCCGTATCCGAGAGAACTTGTAATCCGGAAGGAATACCCGGGCTGCAGTGGTGTCCAGAATCATCCCCAGGAAGGTCTCCCTCTGGGCAGGTTGGAGAGAGGACTTCGGGAAGCTGATCAGCCAGCCGAACTGCTGCAGAGTCTGAACAGTGAACCCGACGCTGTCTTCGGCCTGGGGACGAGAGGGAGCCTTTATCAGTATGTTGTCCAGGTAGGGCACCAGAGATAATGACGGCCGCCAATGGCGAAGCGCAGGAATCTGTGGTGAGATTCTGCGATAGGGACATGCAGATAGGCGTCCTGGATGTCCACTGACGCGAGGAACTCCCCTGGAAGAAGAGAAGCAATAACGGAGCGGAGGGATTCCATCCAGAACCTCCGCACCCGACGGGACTTGTTAAAGAGATCCCTCCTTCTTTGGCACCACAAAGATTTGAGTAAAAACCCTGTACCCTGTTCCTCCAGAGGAACTGGGGCAACTATTCCCCAGACCAGAAGGGAAGAGACCACTTGTAAAAGGGCCGAGGCTCAGGCCGAATCACCCGGAACCCGAGAAGGGAAGAAACGTTCTGGAGGTCTGGAAGCGAATTTTATCTTGTAACCAGAAGATACAATTTTCAGGGTCCAGGCGTCTCGAACGTGAGCTCTCCAGACTTGCTGAAAGGAGAGCAGACGGCCCCCCCACCGCAGGCGGTGGGGGCGCCCCTTCAGGCGGAGAACTGCTTGGGAGCCGCGGGGCGGGCAGAACTCCACTGGAATTGTGCCCGCGGACGCCAGGGAGGCTGAGGTGTAAAGGAAGGCTTCTTGCAGGAGTCCTGAGAGCCACCGGAGGAGGAGGCTGTCTCGAAAGGACTGGTTTCTAGAGCCAAAGAGGCGAGCTCTGAAGGCGCGCTTGGATCTAGATTGGGGCAGGTGTGTGCTCTTGCCCCCCGTAGCGTCAGAGATAACCTTCCAGCGTAGCACCGAAGGGCCTGGAGCCCGCAAAGGGGAGGTTAGTGAGGGAGCGCTTAGAGGAAGCGTCGGCGTCCCAGACCTTCAACCAGACCTCCCTGCGCTGCGTGACAGAGGGCCGAAATACGCGCAAAGAGAGTGCTGAGGTCTAATGAGGCCTCACAAAGAAATGTTGTTGCTTGGGACATCTGGAGGGCAAAGCTCAGGGTGTCCGCAGAGGTACCCTGCTCTGGGAGGTCCTGATGATGGCGCTGCAACCACACCAAAAGCGCCCTGGCTACCCAGGCAGAGGCGAACGCGGGCCGCAGACCAGTGCCTGCCAGAGTGAAAATGGCTTTGGAAAGAGTCCAAACGCCTATCAACGGAGTCCTGTAGGGAGAACCCATCCAGGACTGGTATTGCCGAATTCTTAGCCAATCTGGCCACCGGCGGGTCGACCATAGGCGGAGAAGACCACTGCTGCGCATTATCTGCCGGGAAAGGATACAGAGTATCCATGCGCCTTGTGGCAGAAAAAACGGTGATTAGGGCGCTCCCAAGCCTGTGAAAGGACCTTGGCGACTCCCATGAATGGGGAATGTCACTGCCTCTGGTGCGACACCCCTTCTGGAGTGAAAAAAAGGGAATTCCTGGCTACTAGAAGAAGGTTCCCCCTGTATGTCAAAGGTGTCACGGACCGCCGTGACCAAGTCTGCCTCCATGGTGGAGAGCTTAGGCGAGGGTTCCGGTTCCGTTTCCTCGTCCAAGCCGGACCTTTCCCCTTCAGACCTGCAGTCCCCGCGAAGGGGAGAGGCTGAACACGCCTCCAGGCGAGGGGGAGAAGCAGAGTAATCTGAGGAGGGATGCTGCTGCGCACGCTGCCTCTTAACGGTCGAGCGTCCTCTGTGGGGGGCACCGGGAGGTGGAGCGATGCTTACCACAGGCATCGCAGGCGGTGGATCAGAGGCCGCCATGCGTTACACAAAGGCCATGGCCGCGTGCGAGACTTGGGTCAAGTCCGCGGCCGCCCTAGCTATGGCAGAGGCCCAGGAGGGCTCCGAAGGGGCGGAGGAGGGACCGGGCTGGTTTGATGGAGGGGGAGGAGGAGGTGGATGATACTGTCCCGAGGTAGGGCAAGAGTCACAGGAACCTGTAAACTATAGTGGCAAGCAGCATACCTTACAGGATCCCAGTGGGACCTGAGGTGTCGCTTTAGATTTTTGGGGGGCCCCCGGACCTGGCATGACGGCGGCAATCACGGAGTCAGGGTCTCCTACAGTTTTGCGGAACACTATCTGTAGTACTGTGACCTGTGAGGAGCTGGAGTAGCAGCCAAGCGTGGAGAAGCACTGAGGCAAAGTGGAAGAGCCCGAGTCGCGTCACAGATCATGCGAAAAATTTGCGCCAAAAAATTGCGCGGAAAAAATGAAGAAAGGCAGACCCCGGCTCCAAAAATGGCGCCCGCCATCAGGTTGCAGGGGGAAAATATTTTAGAGGCTGAAAGGGGCTTTGAACACTGAAAGCCTGGACATGGGGCAACAGCATTACAACAGAGCTACCAGCTTGCCTTGTATAAGGAGTCCTCCGAACAAAACAGGAAAAGGCGCAGCAGCATGGCGCTGCGAATAGCCACTGCCCCAAGAAGGAATCCCTCCTCCCTCTCAGTCAGCAGGCCCTCCCAGATCCACAGGTAAGCACTGAAGAACAGTGTCAGTGTGAACACGGGGGGAGGGGAAGCTGCAGGAGAGCCGATGTTACTTACCTGAGTCCTGCAGTCTTCACCCTCTGTTCCGGACCAGCATGGGGTCACCTCTTCAATCATCTGGCCCAAGGAGTGGCAGTGCACTGGATAGAGGGCAGGACTAGGTGACCCTGGATCTGGTAGGCCACCGGAGCTGCAGGTCAAGCCCGATTCCACTTATCTTCTGGGGGGAAAGGGAGGTAGCCGGGGACGGTCATTCGACCCCGGCGCTCGCTCCGCTGAGAGACCAGGGACGCACCATGCGACTCTGCGTCCTCGGTTTAGAAAAAAAAAAAAAACAGGAGAAGAAAAAGACTACAGGGACAACCCTGCAGGAGCGTCATCTCCTTATCCGACACTAAGCTAAAACTGAGGTCCTCCTGTTGGAGCATGGGGGTATAGCCAGTGGAGGAGGAGCTGTTTTTTCTTATTTGCATAGTGTCTCCTCCTAGTGGTGGCTTAAGCTATACCCATGGTCTGTGTCCCCCAATGGAATGGGCGAGAAAAGGGATTTTACAGTGAGTAACAAAAAAAAATCTAATTTTCTCATCCGTGTCATTGGAAGACACAGCAAAGTTCTTGGGATGTTCTAGAGCACTCCATATGGGTAGAAAGACAAAGGATGAGTGCTGTCAGCACCCTGTGACCAAGAGGCGCATCAGAGGATCCAAAAGTATGCCCCTATAGAACTACGAGAAAGTGTTTAAGGAGGACCAATTACCTGCCCAGCGGCCTTGTGCGTATCACTCTAGAGGCACCAAGCGCTCTGGTAGAATGAGCCATCACCGAAGGGGTGGCGCTAAGACCTTTAAAAGAGAAGCCTCGCTGATCAATGCCTTGATCCAGTGACTTCGTTTAGGGACCACGAACAGAAGAGAGGACCATCCTACTAACTTGGGGAGAAAGGAGGGAATTGGTCTCAGGACGACCTTGAACTTATGCAAAATCAGAAAAGGAGGCATAGTTGAGAGCACCGCAAGCTCACACACTCACCGTATGGATGTGATGGCCACAAAAAAGGCGACTTGCCAATAGAGAAGGCGGAGAGGAATCTCCCTGAAGGAGAACTAAAGTGAGGTCCCAAGGAGTGGTAGGCTGACGGTATGGGGGTACCAGTTGCATAACCCCACTGGGTAGAAGTACATACTGCTACTGTAAGCTAAAGGGCGTTTAAGAAAATGGAAAGACTAAAAAGGATGAATGTGGTTACTCTCCCACCTGCAAAAGAAAGACCTCCATGTGCGATAGCATATCTTGGAAAAAGTCGGCTACCTAGCTCTTATCAGTGTTCGGACCACTGGGTCCGAAAAACCATGATCCCATAAAATGATTGTTTCAACCACCACTCCGTTAAATTAAAGGGATTCTGTCACCAGGTTTGACCCCTGTCAGCTAAACATATGCTGATGTTCAGGGCGTCTTCACGATTCCTAATGTGGGCTTATAAATGTCATCTGTGGGCTTATTTAGCTAAAAAAAACAGCTATTACTAACCTGTCAGTCAAACAAATAAGGTGCCCAAGGGGATGTTAATGGGTGCAAGATGCCTACCGCACCCACCGCCGTTCGTGCCCAGTGCCGCCTTTCCGGACTTCTGCGCCGCCTCTCGCTCTCCCTCCCTCCCCCCGCTGTAAGATCTCGCGCATACAGGGGTTGAGCGAAGTGCCGGCGCATGCGCACTTCGCTGTAAGAAGCCAAATGGAGAAGTCCGCACGGGCGCATCAGGCAGAGCCCTGTGCGCAAGCGCGAGATCTTACAGCAGAAGGAAGAGGGAGGGAGGGAGAGCTAGAGGTGGCACAGAGGATTAGGAGGCGGGGCAAACCTCCGGAAAGGCGGCGCTGGGCACGAACGGCGGTGGGTGCGGTAGGCATCTTGCACCCATTAACATCCCCTTGGGCACCTTATTTGTTTGACTGACAGGTTAGTAATAGCTGTTTTTTAGCTAAATAAGCCCACAGATGACATTTATAAGCCCACATTAAGAATCGTGAAGACGCCCTGAACATCAGCATATGTTTAGCTGACAGGGGTCAAACCTAGTGACCGAATCCCTTTTAAGTTTTTCTGAATGCAGGTGGCATAACTTAGTTTGGAAGAGGGGATCTTGCGTGGAGGGTAGTGGCCATCGGACGTCTGCTAGCAGAGCCACCAGATCCGCATGCCACCACTGTCCGGGCCAGTCCGGAACGAGGACAATTGCTGGGACGCCCTCTGCTGACCTTTTGAGAACCCTGGGGCGCAGAGGGGAAATATGTACAGGAGCATGAATTTGCACAGGGGAACCACTAGGGCGTCGGTCGCTACCGCTCTGGTGTTCGGGATCTGGCCACGAAGCGTGGTATCTTGATGTACAATGTGGATGCCATTGGGTGAACTTTCAGTGTCCCACATTTGTTGCAGACTACAACAAAAACGACGGGATGCAGGGACAATTATCTGGGGTCCACACGTTCCCTGCCCAGGACAGGCGGCCATTTTATTTCTCCTAATGATGGCTCCCTAGACAATTCTAAGTAATGAAAGGTATTTGTGTATATTTTTATTATAAAATATTTAAGTATTTTCATTTTTTTAATTCCTGGAGAACCCCTATAAGGTGAAAAATGGCAATGTCCTTAAGGGGTTAATGTCTGAAGGAAATATGCAATGTTTCACTTACTGGACTTGGTGGAACAATACCCAATGAGCAATGAACGGCAAAGGGTGGCATAAACCTTATAGTTTCTTCATCAGCTGAAGTCAGTTTTATTAGGATTTTATGCAAAGCATCAACTTTAGTTTCACAGACCACCGGGTCACTCGTGGCGAGATAGCAGCCTTCAAACCTTAAAAAACAAACCAGACAGACACACTTAAATCACAAAAATACTCATTACATGAAAAGATTTCAGGTAAAATCCTACACACAGCCAAGTTCCACACAAAGTCGTATACCCAGTGGCTGCCGCAGATGAGCGTGGCTTGGCTGCGTCTGGACAGCTGCACTGTGGGGTCCTACCCAAAATAAAAAACTGCATCTGTTCCATTACACAGGTGAAGCATGAAACGTATATACAGTTTTGGTACCGTTGGTCAAAATTACTGTTAGTGTGAACAGTTAAGCAAGTTGAAGATGAGAATATCTCCAAAAGTCTAAGTTAAAGGGAACCTGTCATGTGGATATTTGATTATAATCTAACTAATTATATACAATCATTAACTACTAAAAAGTACCTTAGATTATTCACTTACTGGTGTGACAGATGGTTATCTCATAATATACACACAAAGATGCCGCATGCTAATGAGCTGATTGGAGTCCGGCGTGATGTCATTGAGTCCAGCGTATATTTAATTAACAGCTATAGCCACTCCCCTGCCCACCTGCTGCTGGTTCATATGGAAACAAACTGTCATTCAGCAGCAGGTGGGCGGGGAGAATCAGGAGCTCATGAATATTCATGACTCATCATTATAAGCTGGAGCTTTTCAATACAAGATGTTGGCAGATTGACTAGGTCAATGAAAGAAAGTGACCCAGCATTGTGCTAAGAGAATCAGTCACTTATTTATGTTTCCCTTAGTTAGGACACCATAAAACTGGTGACAGGTTCCCTTTAAAGATGACACATTCCTTTTTTATTTGAAGCAAAAACTTTCCTAGCGATATGCCCCCATTGTCTATGATGAGACAACCCCTTTAACAATCCTACAAGCAGATGTGTCAGAAATTTTCCTTGGTCTTCCAGACCTTTTCGTGACCTTCACTGTTCCCGTTAACTGTCATTTCTTAATTACATTTCAAACTGAGAAAATGGCAACCTGAAAACGCTTTGCTATCTTCTTATAACCTTCTCCTGCTTTGTGGGCCTTTACCATTTTCATTTTAAAGAGTGTTAGGCAGCTGCTTAGGAGAACCCATGGATGCAGTTTTTTGGGACAAGGTTAAAGGAGTCTGGGTATGTATAAAGATTTGAAATTTGCATCACCTAGCCTTCCCTAACGATGATAGTAAACGAGCCTTAACCCTAACAGGCTATTTAAGGTCTGAGACTTATCTGAGGGCTCAAATCTCCTTGGGTTCCCATACTTTTGCAAGGTACTCCTTTCCTTTTTCATTCTAAAATTGTACAAAACCACTATAAAACACAGATATTGCTGAAAATGTTGAAACGTGTGTTTAATCTTTACCTTTATGTCTTTTGGAGATCATTTCATCTTCAACTTGTTTAACTGTTCACAGCAACAGTAATTTTTACCAGGGGTGCCCAAACTTTTACATGTCACTGTATATATAGATTATCTATCTAGTACTGACATTTACATATAAATTAAGTCAGGCAGACTATTATCTATGAATGTCATCATGGGCTTATAAACAGATTGGTTCACATAAAACACTGGTATGAAAAAAAGCATAGACTCAGAAGAGAGAAGGTTCCCACTACAATCAAGACCCCCAAAATAACTTAACCCCATAGTGACCGCCAATATGCCTTTTTATGGCAGTTACTAGGGAGCCTTAGGATAGGACGCCACCTTTTCACGATGGCCTAGTCTTCCCAAAAGGACTCGTTATAAGTTTATAACTCCTTCCCCCCATTCAGCATGAAAAAGTGAAGCATCGGAGCATTTCACACTCCGATGCTCCCCCATGCCCTGCACTGAATTGAGCAGGGCAAGAGTTGTTTTGTTTACATTCTCACTGCTAGGCAGAGGTTTCCGCCTAGCAGTGCTCCCGGTGACATCATTGGCACAAATAGGTGGTCAATAGCGCTGCCCAAGTCCATTTTTCCTATGGAACAATTAACAGCAGAGATTTAGAAAATTGTGAGAAAATGATACAGAAATTATTAGAAAATTGCACAACATTTCACGATTTTGTGAAGACATTTTTGAAATACAATATGCAATACCCCTTCCATGTATGCAGGATATTTGCAATCTAAAAGGTCACTTTATTCTATTTAGTTCATATAAATTAAAGACCAATACCAATAGAAATGCTTCAGATTTAAAGGATATGTACACCTTATGATTGCATTTTATAATTTTTTCAATTGGTCATTATTAAAAATATTCAGCCATTCTGTTACAAAGTATTAACAGTTTGTCCAGCTGTGTGAAAACTACTCTCACTTTGTCCCAGTCATCTAATAAGCCTCATGTCTAAAATATTAATAGCTCAAACACACTTATTTAAACCACATTCCTCAATAAAGATAAGAATTAAGCTATAATGAGTGTTTAGGTCAGGAGATAAGGAGCAGTCAACTGAGCTACCCAATGGGAAACAATAAAAATACAGATCAAGCTACTAGAGAATCTCAAGGCTGTACAAAGAAAGGAATACAAATTGTTTAATAAAGACGAATTGAAAAAAATGATTTAAAAGGGATTCTGTCACCAGGTTTCACCCGTCAGCTAAAAATATGCTGATGTTCAGGGCGTCTTCACGATTCCTAATGTGGGCTTATAAATGTCATCTGTGGGCTTATTTAGCTAAAAAAAACAGCTATTACTAACCTGTCAGTCAAACAAATAAGGTGCCCAAGGGGATGTTAATGGATGCAAGGTGCCGGCCGCACCCGCCGCCGTTCGTGCCCAGCGTCGCCTTTCCAGACTTCTGCGCCGCCTCCTAATCCTCTGTGCCGCCTCTCGCTCTCCCTCCCCCCCTCCTTCTGCTGTAAGATCTCGCGCTTGCGCACAGGGCTCTGCCTGATGCGCCCCTGCGGACTTCTCCATTTGGCTTCTTACAGCGAAGTGCGCATGCGCCGGCACTTCGCTCAACCCCTGTATGCGCGAGATCTTACAGCGGGGGGAGGGAGGGAGAGCGAGAGGCGGCGCAGAAGTCCGGAAAGGCGGCACTGGGCACGAACGGCGGTGGGTGCGGTAGGCATCTTGCATCCATTAACATCCCCTTGGGCACCTTATTTGTTTGACTGACAGGTTAGGAATAGCTGTTTATTAGCTAAATAAGCCCACAGATGACATTTATAAGCCCACATCAGGAATCGTGAAGACGCCCTGAATATCAGCATATTTTTAGCTGACAGGGGTGAAACCTGGTGACAGAATCCCTTTAAACTCAAAATGAGTACAATGCAATAAAAAATTGCCCCCAAGGTGTACATAGCCTTTAAAGAGGACCTATCACCGCTCCTGACATGCCTGTTTTTATAGCTACACACATTCCCTATGTAATAACAATACCTGTATTTTTGTACTTACCGTAAAATCCTTTTCTCGTTGGATGCATTGGGGGGACACAGCACCATGGGTATATGCCCAGCTGCCACTAGGAGGCTGACACTAAAAAGGAAGTGTTGACTTCACCCAGATGGGCAATACCCTCTGCACAGACACTAACCAGTTGGTACTAAAGCAGTAGGAGGACCAAAATCCAGAGTGAAAAATTAAGCCATATCCTAAACTAGGAAGAGGACCAATACGAAAGAGTCCTGGGAAACCCGGTAAACTGAACGAAGAAAAAAACGACAAGGGTGGGATCTGTGTCCCCCAATGCATCCAACGAGAAAAGGATTTTACGGTAAGTACAAAAATCCAGTTTTGTCATGAATAGCATTGGGGGACACAGCACCATGGAACGTCCTAAAGCAGTCCCCGAGGGTGGGAAAGAGACAGCCATAAGAAAAACCTAACGCCCCGCCGCTTGCAGAACCTTGCAACCCAAACTGGCGTTAGCAGAGGCCAGAGAATGGACGTGTGCAAGCCCTTATGTGAGCCCTAAGGGACAACATAGTCAGAACTACGGTAGGACTCCGTTAACTGGAGATACAGCCGGAGCACCCTAACCACATCCAGACGGTGAAGAGATCCCTCTCGGATGAGAGGGGTTGGGACAGAATGAAGGCAATACAATCTCCTCATTAATGTGGAAGGAGGAAACCACCTTGGGAAGAAAGGAGGGAATCTGGCGCAGGACAACCTTGTCCTGGTGAAAAACCAAAAAGGGAGACCGGCAAGAGAGCGCCGCCAGCTCAGAGACTCAGAGATAATCGCAACCAGAAAGGCAACCTTAAAAGAGACGTAAGAAAGCAAGATCTCCTTCAATGGCTCGAATGGAGAGTAATGAAGGGCATTCTAAGACCAGATTAAAATCCCAAGGTTCCACTGGAGTACGGAAGGGAGGGAAGCGATGAGCCACCCCCCTGAAGGAAGGTTTTCACTTGGGAACGAGAAGTCAAAGGCCTTTGGAAAAGAACAGACAAGGCTGAGACCTGACCTTTGAGGGAGGCCAGGAGACTACCTTTTTCAAGGCTGGCATGAAGAAAGGCAAGAATCCTAGGTATGGAAAAAACGAAAGGGTGAACCCTGCCAGATTCACACCAGGCAAAATAAGCCATCCAGGTATGATGGTAAATCCTGGCCGACTGGGGTTTACGAGCTTGAAGCATGGTTTGGATGACGGACTCTGAGAGGCTCCGTAACCTTAGGACCGCGGCTTCAACAGACACACCGTTAAATAAAGCAGAGGTAAACTCAGTGGAACAGCGGATCTTGAGAAAGGAGGTTGGGACGCAGTGGTAGCAGGAAGATGAGATCTGCGTACCATGCCCTGTGAGGCCAATCAGCAGCCTCCAAGATCGCCAGGACCCGATCCATTTTGAGGTGTTTGAGTACTCAAGGAAGAAGTGGAAGGGGTAAGGGGGAGGGGAAAGATATAGGAGACTGAATTGGGACCATGGGAACACCAAGGCGTCCTAGGCAAGAGCCTGAGGAACCCGAGACCTGGCGACATAAAGCGGAAGTTTGTGATTCATACGGGAGGCAAAAAGATCCACGTCTGGGATTCCCCAACGCTGACAGAGCTATAGAATCACCTCTGGATAGAGAGACCACTCGCCTGGGTCGAGATGTTGGCGACTGAGGAAGTCAGTTGCCCAACTGTCGACTGACTGGAGAGCCACTACCTTGTCCTGGGGAAGGAACACTCGTCCGAGGCGAGTGTCGAGGACCATACCCAGGAATTCCATCCTCGGGCTGGGAACAAGTGAGGACTTGGAGCGGTTCACCAGCCACCTGAGCTAGGATATCACGGACAGGGTGATGTGGAGGCTGGACTGGTTGATCTCCCAGGACGAAGCCTTCAACAGAATATTGTCCAGATAGGGTATCACCGCAACCCACCCTGATACGGAGGAGTGCCATGAGGGGAGCCACTACCTTCGTAAAGACCCTCGGAGCAGAACGCCAGGCCGAAGGGCAATGCTACGAATTGAAAATAAAGACAACCTACCACAAAGCGAAGGTACCTCTGATGAGACAGAGCGATGGGGACGTGCAGATAAGCATACTGGAAGTTGATGGAAGACAGAAACTCATCTACCTTTAGGGAAGCAATTACCGACCTGAGGGATTCCATGCGAAAGTGACAGACCCAGATGAAAAAATTGAGAGCCTTCAGATCCAAAATGGGGCAAAGAGAACTGTCCTTCTTGGGAACAGTGAAGAGGTTCGAGTAAAACTCCTGAAAACATTCCAAGGTCGGACAGGAACAATCACTCCGTGCGTGTGAAGGGAATGAATGGCCTGAAAAAAAGCGGCCGTCCGGGAGGGGGACCTGGGTGGCAACTATTGAAGAACCGACCTGTGTGAAGGACGGAAAACTCTATCTTGTATCCGGAGGAGACTACCTCCAGAACCCAAGCGTTGTCCACGCTTGTGCTCCAGGAATCCACAAAGGAGCAACCTACCCCCCACTCGAAGGGGCGACTCGGGTGGGGGGGTGGGGAAACCTTCATGCAGATGAAGGCTTTGAGCAGGCTTGCCAGGAGGGCTTGGCCTTCAAAGAAGGTTGAGCAGTCTTTTTGTCCTGACGGAAGGAGGAGTCCCGAAAGGAGCAAAATCGCTGAGACCAAGATGCTGACATGGGACGGCGGGGATGGTTCTCGGGTAGGAGAGAGCTTTTACCGCCCGTGGCCTTTAGAAATAAGCTCCTCTAAACGTTTCCCGAAAAGCTTACCACCCAGAAAGGGAAGTGATATCAGTGCCTTTTTAGAGGCCCAGGAACGAAGCCAGTCCGTGCAGCGAATGGCCACAGAGTTGGCAGTTGCCCTGCCTGCCGATTCCAGGGAAACATCACAAAGAAACAGTGACGCCTGAAGAAGTTGAGAAGGAGATGGAGCTCTCCCTGATCAGAACCCAGAGGCAAGGACCGAACGAGCTGTTTGGCCCAGATCACACAGGCCTTCACAACCCATGACGCAGCAAAGGCGGGGCGAATAGCGGAGCCTGCCGCCACGAATACAGATTTGGACAAGGAGTCTATTTTCTTGTCCGACGGATCAGACAAGTAAGCTGCGTCGGCCAAGGGAAGGGTTGTGGCCTTAGCAAGACGGGCCACCTGTGGATCTACCTGAGAAGGGACAAACCACATAGCAATGGAGTCCTCAGAGAAGGAAAAAAGGGCATCTGAAGGCGCCTATCTGGGTGACGACACTCCTTAGCAAGGAGTGCGTCGAGATTCGCATGGTTAGGAAAAACCGTGGGGCAACTAGAACGGCGGAATGATACCGCTTCCTGAGCCACAGAGGAGGGGTCTTCCTGTACGTGGTGAGTGTCCCTAACAGCCTTGATGAGATCCTGCATGGCCGCAGACAGGGCAGTGCTCTACTCAGATCCGAAATCTGAGTCAGAAGTGTCCCCCGAGGTGGCGGAAGGAGCAGCAGGGGAGGATTCGTCGCCAGCCTCAGATATGTCCTGGGAGTGACCCGAGGAGCGGGACATAGTTGTGACAACCCAAGGTAGTTTGTTGGACCTGATGTCTGAGCGTAAGTGCCCCTTCCACGGAGGAGTCCCCTGTAGGGGCAGAGGCAGCCACAATTTGGGCAGGCAAGCGGTCCAGCGACTCCAACATGGATTTGGGTTCAAAGATGCAGCCTAGACGGGGGAAAAAGCCGGGGCCTCAACTAATGAAGCAGACGTAAAAGGAGCGCCGTTGGCGAGTAGGCACCTCTGGACACCGGGTTGCCTCCGGGGAAGAAAAAACTGGTGGGAGGGCCTCCTGAGGGAAATGGAAAACGACGTGCATGGAGGGAGGGTAAAAAGCGCACCTGGGTCACGGCCAGAGAACAATGCAGCCTAGTCTTGGCCGAAGCCAGGGACTAAAGTAGAAGGAGAGGCCATGGAGGAGAAGGGAACCCAGAAGAAGGGGGGGGGAAAGCACACCACGAACGGAAGTAGTTACAAAAAATAAAAAGGGGGGGTGGGGGGGGAGGCCTCCCCCCAAATAGGTAATTCCACCTCCTGGCCAAAAGGAACGAATCCGGGGAACCCAGGACGCATGAGATGCAGGGAGAAATATCGTCCAATGTCTTTAGGCCCCCAATGCCATTCACTGGAAAACATCTATTCTTATGGCTGTATGTTGGCATTATGTTATTTCTACTAGAAGTTATGAATGAATTACTAGCAGTCTGCAGTAAGAGAGGTGGGGGGGCCTGCACAGTCTGACACTATCCAGTCAGTGCTGCCATTGGCAGACTGTACAGGTAAACCGCCCCAACTGGTTAACACCCCTCTGTACCCTTACTGCAGACTTCTAGCAATTCATTCATAACTTCTATTTGAAATAATAAAGGAATGGCACAAAATAGAACCATACGAATAGATGTTCCACAATGGTTATTACATGGGGGATGCATAAAGCTATTATAATAGGCTTGTCAGGCGAGGTGAATGGTCCTCTTTAAGGAGTCCATATACCACAGACAAAACATACCTTGTTGCCACAAAAGTCTCGGATCCTCCATAATCAATTAATAAGAGCGTCAGACTTGCAATATCTTTAATTATACATCTTGTTGGACCACAAGGTTTTATGATGCATTTACTCTCCAGAGGAGTCAACTCAGTAATGCTTCCACGGCACAATCTTTGACGCACAGCACTTTTGAAAGCAATTATTTCTCCTAGGAAAGAAACAGCAAAATCCTAAACACAACAGTTTTCAGATGTGTATGTTTTATAGTTCTGTCAAAACTGTTTATTACCAGGCAGAAATACATGTGAATTAAGTCCTCATCCACATGTCCATGCGGAAATTCCTGACAAGATGGTCAGTGGTTCATCTGTGAGGATGTTGCTATGGCAAACCCCATCACTTGACAGGACTTACCTGCTTCCTAGCACTGGATCCCTACTCCTCCAAGCCTGCGATGCTCCAGTGGGCTCCCTTGATGTCAATGTCCTGTTTGATAGTGTCACAGCCAATTACTGGTTGTGGTGGAGACCAGATCCCCTTACATCATGTGACCATTTGTCATGACATAAGTGGAGCTCGTCACCACTGGGGCCAGTGATTGCCTGCATGTGATGTCAAACCAGCTGCTGACATCAAGGGCAGTGGAGCAACATAGGCCTCGAGAAGGAGCGGGGAGCCAGTGCTTCCCTTTACAGGTCCAGATAACGACTCCACTCATTCAAAACCCCTTTAAAGGGTTTCTGTCACCACAATTATCTCTATTAAACAGGCTGACATTATACATGTGCAAATATCAGCTGAATCTAACGGTGGTATTCTTTTTCTTAGGTATGCTCCAGTTTTTTGTGCAATTTTACGTTTTATTATATGCAAATTAGCCTCTAGGAGCAGGGGGGTGTTGCTCCTGCTCCTAGAGGCTCCGTTCTTCCAACTCATGTCACACCCTGCCATCCTTGATTGATAGGGCCAGGCAGAGTTCACCTTCTCCTGCCGGCGCTGTGTGCAAGGGAAATATCGCGCCTTCGCCGTCCCGTTCAGTATTTGGCACAGGCGGAGTGAGGGAAGGACGCTCGCCACCTGCCGGCCTCCTCATTGCGCCATATACGCCACAGTGCTCCCGGAAGAGAAGACAGCCGGCATGGCAGAGAAGGAGGAGGAGAGTGCTGTTATGTCGCTGGATCCTCCTATGTGGTATTTTCCTAATTGGCCAGCGCTTTATTCCCACTGATACCACCAGTGATCAAAGGGGGCATTAAATGAAAGAATATTTTATATAAAAAAGCAGAACTAATAATTATTAGATTTATGAACACTATCACCAACTAAACAAAATTTATTTGGCACCAGATTATATACAGCGAGGAACAGAAGCATTTGAACACCCACCTGTTCTTCCACTTAGAAATCATGGAGGGGTCTAAAATTCACATTGTAGGTGCATTCCCACCTCTACTCCACTTAATAATCTAATTTAGTAGCACCTGCCTGAGCTCTTTAAAGACACCTGTCCACCCCACAGTCAGTCAGACGCCAACTACTACCATGGGCAAGACCAAGGAGTTGTCAAATGACACTAGAGACAAAAATTGTGGACCTCCACAAGGCTGGAAAGGGATACAGGGCAATTGCCAAGCAGCTTGGTAAAAATAGATCAACCGTTCGAGCAATTGATAGAAAATGGAACTAGCTAAAGACGGCTGTCAGTCTCCCTCGGACTGGGGATCCATGCAAGATCTCATCTCGTGGGGTATCACTGATGATAAGAAAGGTGAGGAATCAGCCCAGAACTACAAGGAAGGAGCTGGTTAATGACATGGAGAGCTGGGACCACAGTTTCAAAGGTCACTGTCGGTAGGACACTACGCCGTCATGGTTTCAAATCATGCATTGCATGGAAGGTTCCCCTGCTCAAGTCATCACATATCCAGGCCCGTCTGAAGTTTGCAAATGACCATCTGGAGGATCCAGAGGCGGCATGGGAGAAAGTCATGTGGTCAGATGAGACCAAAGTAGAACTTTTTGGTCTAAATTTGTCGTGTTTGGAGGAAAAAGGAGGATGAGTTGCATCCCAAGAACACTATCCCTACTGTGAAGCATGGGTGTGGTAACATCATGCTTTGGGGGTGCTTTACTGCAAAGGGAACAGGACGACTGCACTGTATTAAGGAGAGGATGAATGGGGCCATTTATTGTGAGATTTTGAGCAACAACCTCCTTCCCTCAGTCAGAGCATTAAAGATGGGTCGTGGCTGGGTCTTCCAACATGACAAAGACCCGAAGCACACAGCCAGGATAACCAAGGAGTGGCTCCGTAAGAAGCATATCAAGGTTCTGGAGTGGCCTAGCCAGTCTCCAGACCTAAATCCAATAGAACATCTTTGGAGGGAGCTGAAACTCCATGTTGCTCAGCGACAGCCCTGAAACCTGACAGATCTAGAGGAGATCTGTGTGGAGGAGTGGGCCAAAATCCCTGTTGCAGTGTGTGCAAACCTGGTCAAGAACTACAGGAAACGTTTGATCTGTGTAATATTAACACAGATTTTCTCAGGTGTTCAAATACTTATGTACAGCAGTGCAAGACAAATTCTTGAAAAATCATACAATGTGATTTTTTTATTCTGTCTCTCAGAATGGGAATGCACCTACAATGTGAATTTCAGACCCCTCCATGATTTCGAAGTGGAGAACATGCAAAATCGCAGGGTGTCCAAATACGTGTGTGTGTGTGTGTGTGTGTGTGTGTGTGTGTGTGTGTGTGTGTGTGTGTGTGTGTGTGTGTGTGTGTGTGTATATATATATATATATATATATATATATATATATATATATATGTATACACATATACACTGCTCAAAAAAATAAAGGGAACACTTAAATAACACAATGTAACTCCAAGTCAATCACACTTCTGTGAAATCAAACTGTCCACTTAGGAAGCAACACTGAGTGACAATCAATTTCACATGCTGTTGTGCAAATGGGATAGACAACAGGTGGAAATTATAGACAATTAGCAAGACACCCCCAATAAAGGAGTGGTTCTGCAGGTGGTGACCTGACCACTTCTCAGTTCCTATGCTTCCTGGCTGATGTTTTGGTCACTTGAATGCTGGCGGTGCTTTCACTCTAGTGGTAGCATGAGACAGAATCTACAACCCACACAAGTGGCTCAGGTAGTGCAGCTTATCCAGGATGGCACATCAATGCGAGCTGTGGCAAAAAGGTTTGCTGTGTCTGTCAGCGTAGTGTCCAGAGCATGGAGGCGCTACCAGGAGACAGGCCAGTACATCAGGAGATGTGGAGGAGGCCGTAGGAGGGCAACAACCCAGCAGCAGGACCGCTACCTCCACCTTTGTGCAAGGAGGAACAGGAGGAGCACTGCCAGAGCCCTGCAAAATGATCTCCAGCAGGCCACAAATGTGCATGTGTCTGCTCAAACGGTCAGAAACAGACTCCATGAGGGTGATATGAGGGCCCGACGTCCACAGGTGGGGGTTGTGCTTA
>NC_053391.1:646835432-646933044 GCF_905171765.1 Bufo bufo
CCACTCAGGTACGCCCACGGTCCGGCCCCCTCCACTGCCTACCTCATCTGTGCTGCTCGCCTGACTGCTACTTACTCCTCCCCAGGGGAGGAGTCAGGAGCAGTCAGACGAGCAGCACAGATGAGCTCCCCACTCCCCAGCCAGGCCCAAGCCGGCCTGGGCCACGGAAGGACCGCCCACTAATTGTGCCCGGCGCCCGCCCTCGGCCCTCCCCAATGGATTCCGGAACTCAAATTAGGATTCCATTCCAATTTCCTGCGCTGCGGCCGCTGGTGCCTGGCTCCGCCTTCGTCCCTCAGGTATGCCCCCCCCGTTCCGGCCCCCTCCACCGCCTACTGACTCCTTCTCTTCTCCCCAGCCAGGCCCGAACCGCGGACCGCCCACTACACTAGTCTAGTGTAGTGGGCGGGCGGTCCGAGGCTCGGGCCTGGCTGCCTGTGTGTAGTGTGTGTCTAAATAAAAAATAAGTAAAAAAATCAACAGAAGGCGGCCCGGACGGGCCCCCAGTGGCGTAGGGCCCCATAGCCACTGCTATGGTTGCTATGGCGATCCCTACGCCACTGTTTATAAGTCAGTTAGGTGGGCGGCGGCGGCCATTTTATGCAAGCTCAGTGCACTAGCACTGCATCTGAGCTTTTGGGACATTGAAAATCAAAATTTTTTGCCAATTTACATCTGGTGTATTTGCAGACTTAGTCGGTGTGCAATTTAACCACCTCAGCTCCCCTAGCTTAAACACCTTTAATGACCAGACCACTTTTTACAATTCTGCACTACACTACTTTCACGGTTTATTGCTCGGTCATACAACTTACCACCCAAATAAATTTTACCTCCTTTTTTTCTCACTAATAGAGCTTTCATTTGTTGGTATTTCATTGCTGCTGACATTTTTTTTTTTTTTGTTATTAATCGAAATTTACCAAAATTTTTGCAAAAAAATGTCATTTTTCACTTTAATTTCTATAAAAAAAAATCTCTAAATTTATTGTTCTACATGTCTTTGATTAAAAAAAAATGCAATAAGTGTATATTTATTGGTTTGGGTAAAAGTTATAGCGTTTACAAACTATGGTACAAAAATGTGAATTTTCGCATTTTGAAGCAGCTCTGACTTTCTGAGCACCTGTCATGTTTCCTGAGGTTCTACAATGCCGTGACAGTAGAAAACCCCCACAAATGACCCCATTTCAGAAAGTAGACACCCTAAGCCATTCGCTGATGGGTATAGTGAGTTCATAGAACTTTTTATTTTTTGTCACAAGTTAGCGGAAAATGATATATTTTTTTTTCTTACAAAGTCTCATATTCCACTAACTTGTGACAAAAAATAAAAACTTCCATGAACTCACTATGGCCATCACGAAATACCTTGGGGTGTCTTCTTTCCAAAATGGGGTCACTTGTGGGGTAGTTATACTGCCCTGGCATTTTAGGGGCCCTAATGCGTGAGAAGTAGTTTGAAATTCAAATGTGTAAAAAATGCCCTGTGAAATCCTAAAGGTGCTCTTTAGAATTTGGGCCCCTTTGCCCACCTAGGCTGCAAAAAAGTGTCACACATGTAGTATCGCCATACTCAGGAGAAGTTGGGCAATGTGTTTTGGGGTGTCTTTTTACATATACCCATGCTGGGTTAGAGAAATATCTCTCTAAAAGACAACTTTTCCCATTTTTTTTATACAAAGTTGTCATTTGACAGAGATATTTATCTCACCCAGCATGGGTATATGTAAAAAGGCACCCCAAAACACATATCCCTACTTCTCCTGAGTACGGCGATACCACATGTGTGACACTTTTTTGCAGCCTAGGTGGGCAAAGGGGCCCAAATTCTAAAGAGCACCTTTAGGATTTCACAGGGCATTTTTAACACATTTGGATTCCAGACTTCTTCTTACGCATTAGGGCCCCTAAAATGCCAGGGCAGTATAAATACCCCACAAGTGACCCCATTTAGGAAAGAAGACACCCAAGGTATTCCGTGAGGAGCATTGCAAGTTCCTAGAATTAATTTTTTTTTTGGCACAAGTTAGCGGAAAATGATGTTTGTTCTTTTTTTGGTTTTTTTTCTTACAAAGTCTCATATTCCACTAACTTCTGACAAAAAATAAAAACTTCCATGAAGTCACTATGCCCATCACGAAATACCTTGGGGTGTCTTCTTTCCAAAATGGGGTCACTTGTGGGGTAGTTATACTGCCCTGGCATTTTAGGGGCCCTAATGCATGAGAATTAGTTTGAAATTCAAATGTGTAAAAAATGTCCTGTGAAATCCTAAAGGTGCTCTTTAGAATTTGGGCCCCTTTGCCCACCTAGGCTGCAAAAAAGTGTCACACATGTGGTATTGTCGTACTCAGAAGAAGTAGGGCAATGTGTTTTAGGGTGTATTTTTACATATACCCATGCTGGGTGAGAGAAATATCTCTCTAAAAGACAACTTTTCCCACTTTTTTATACAAAGTTGTCATTTGACAGAGATATTTCTCTCACCCAGCATGGGTATATGTAAAAAGACACCCAAAACACATTGCCCAACTTCTCCTGAGTATGGCGATACCACATGTGTGACACTTTTTTGCAGCCTAGGTGCGCAAAGGGGCCCAAATTCCTTTTAGAAGGGCATTTTTAGACATTTGGATTTCAGACTTCTTCTCACGCTTTAGGGCCCCTAAAATGCCAGGGAAGTATAAATACCCCACATGTGACCCCGTTTTGGAAAGAAGACACCCCAAGGTATTCCGTGAGGGGCATGGCCAGTTCATAGAAGATTTTTTTTTTGCCACAAGTTAGCGGAAAATTACATATATATATTTTTTTCTCACAAAGTCTCCCTTTCCGCTAACTTGTGACAAAAAATAAAATCTCCCACTGACTCAATATGCCCCTCAGCGAATACCTTGGGGTGTCTACTTTCCAAAATGGGGTCACATGTGGGGTATTTATACTGCCCTGGCATTTTAGGGGCCCTAAAACGTGAGAAGAAGTCTGGAATATAAATGTCTAAAAATTTTTACGCATTTGGATTCCGTGAGGGGTATGGTGAGTTCATGTGAGATTTTATTTTTTGTCACAAGTTAGTGGAATATGTGACTTTGTAAGAAAAAACTAAAAAACTAAAAAAAAAAATCTATTTCCGCTAACTTGTGCCAAAAAAATAAATAATCTTCTATGAACTCGCCATGCCCCTCAAAAGTGATCTTTTTATAGCCCTGCAGCGATTTTACGGTGTTTTTGCAGTGATCAGAAAAAAATTATTTCTGTCACTGCGGTAGGGCGGACTGAACGCAAGTGTGCGCACAAGATCAGGCCTGATCGGGCGAACTTCATTTTTTGTAGAGCCTATAGAACATGTCCTTTTCTTGTACGCAATTGCGGACAAGAAAAGGCATTTTCTATATAGTTCTGGCAATGTGCGGATCCGTAAAAATGCGGAAAGTACATTGCCGGTGTCCGTGTTTTGCGGATCCGCGGTGTCCGTGTTTTGCGGATCCGCGGTGTCCGTGTTTTGCGGATCTGCGGTGTCCGTGTTTTGCGGATCCGCAGACAGGGGGGTGATCAGTGACAGGGGGGTGATCAGGGGTTAATAAGTGACAGGGGGGGGTCTAGTGTAGTGGTGTTTGGTGCTACTTTACAGAGCTGCCTGTGTCCTCTGGTGGTCGATCCAAGCAAAAGGGACCACCAGAGGACCAGGTAGCAGGTATATTAGACGCTGTTATCAAAACAGCGTCTAATATACCTTTAAGGGGTTAAAAAAATCAGATCTACAGCCTGCCAGCGAATGATCGCTGCTGGCAGGCTGCAGATCCACTCGATTACCTGCAGTTTCTGTGAACGCGCGCGCCTGTGTGCGCGTGTTCACAGGAAATCTCGCCTCTCGCGAGACGACGCGCCGCGTGTCTAGGAGGAATGAATCGACCGCCTCCGGAACGCAATCCTGCGTTAGGCGGTTCGAAGGCGGTTAAGCTAGAAATACAGCCATCATTTTCCGGGTTTTTAAAAACACACTTTTTTGCCAAAAAACACTATTTTCCTGATCTGCAAGTGTTAAATTCAAGTTTTATATATACAGCTTTCATATTCTGTTACCAAAAAAAAACTTTTTGGGCAATATACAACATCTGGATTAGTCAGTGTGCATACTAAGCTAGAAACACAGCCATCATTTTCTTGATTTTTAAAAACTCATTTTTTTTGCAGATTCCACTATTTTTCTGGCCTTGCAGCATCAGCACGTGTGAAATTCCAGGGTTATATACTGCTTTCAAATTCAGTTATTAAACAAACACCCGTTTGGGCAAAAAAAATTTAGTTGGCAGCCTTTGCTGTAGATGTCATTGTGAGATACCGCCTTTACATACTGTCTTTCTATTCAGTTATTTTAAATAAAGCCATTTTGAGCACAATTCTTTGATAGCGTCCTAGTGTAGATCAGGGCGTGTGAGATACACCCTTTAAATACAGGGGTTCTATTCAGATATTTGAAATACAGCCATTTTGGGCAAACAAATTTAATTGCAGCCTAGTGTGGAACAGGGCGTGCGAGATACACCCTGTATATACAGGGGTTCTATTCAGGTATTTGAAATACAGCCATTTTGGGCAAACAAAACTAAAAGAAGTCCTAGTCTGGTTAAGGGTGTGTGAGATACACCCTTTAAATACAGGGGTTTGATTCTTTTATTAATAAAACACCTTTTTTTGTGCAAAATACAAAATTTTTCAGGCCTTGCAGCATCAAGACGTTTGAAATTCCAGGGTTATATACTGCTGCCATATTCAGTTATTAAACAAACACCCGTTTGGGCAAAAAAAGTTTATTTGGCAGCCTTTGCTGCATATGTCATTGTGATATACACCATTTATATACACTGCTCAAAAAAATAAAGGGAACACTTAAACAACACAATGTAACTCCAAGTCAATCACACTTCTGTGAAATCAAACTGTCCACTTAGGAAGCAACACTGAGTGACAATAAATTTCACATGCTGTTGTGCAAATGGGATAGACAACAGGTGGAAATTATAGGCAATTAGCAAGACACCCCCAATAAAGGAGTGGTTCTGCAGGTGGTGACCACAGACGACTTCTCAGTTCCTATGCTTCCTGGCTGATGTTTTGGTCACTTTTGAATGCTGGCGGTGCTTTCTCTCTAGTGGTAGCATGAGACGGAGTCTACAACCCACACAAGTGGCTCAGGTAGTGCAGCTTATCCAGGATGGCACATCAATGCGAGCTGTGGCAAGAAGGTTTGCTGTGTCTGTCAGCGTAGTGTCCAGAGCATGGAGGCGCTACCAGGAGACAGGCCAGTACATCAGGAGACGTGGAGGAGGCCGTAGGAGGGCAACAACCCAACAGCAGGACCGCTACCTCCGCCTTTGTGCAAGAAAGAACAGGAGGAGCACTGCCAGAGCCCTGCAAAATGACCTCCAGCAGGCCACAAATGTGCATGTGTCTGCTCAAACGGTCAGAAACAGACTCCATGAGGGTGATATGAGGGCCCGACGTCCACAGATGGGGGTTGTGCTTACAGCCCAACACCGTGCAGGACGTTTGGCATTTGCCAGAGAACACCAAGATTGGCAAATTCGCCACTGGCGCCCTGTGCTCTTCACAGAAGAAAGCAGGTTCACACTGAGCACATGTGACAGACGTGACAGAGTCTGGAGACGCCGTGGAGAATGTTCTGCTGCCTGCAACATCCTCCAGCATGACCGGTTTGGCATTGGGTCAGTAATGGTGTGGGGTGGCATTTCTTTGGAGGGCCGCACAGCCCTCCATGTGCTCGCCAGAGGTAGCCTGACTGCCATTAGGTACCGAGATGAGATCCTCAGACCCCTTGTGAGACCATATGCTGGTGCGGTTGGCCCTGGGTTCCTCCTAATGTAAGACAATACTAGACCTCATGTGGCTGGAGTGTGTCAGCAGTTCCTGCAAGACGAAGGCATTGATGCTATGGACTGGCCCGCCCGTTCCCCAGACCTGAATTCAATTGAGCACATCTGGGACATCATGTCTCGCTCTATCCACCACCACAGACTGTCCAGGAGTTGGCAGATGCTTTAGTCCAGGTCTGGGAGGAGATCCCTCAGGAGACCATCCGCCACCTCATCAGGAGCATGCACAGGCATTGTAGGGAGGTCATACAGGCACATGGAGGCCACACACACTACTGAGCCTCATTTTGACTTGTTTTAAGGACATTACATCAAAGTTGGATCAGCCTGTAGTGTGTTTTTCCACTTTAATTTTGAGTGTGACTCCAAATCCAGACCTCCATGGGTTGAAAAATTTGATTTCCATTTTTTTTATTTTTGTTTGATTTTGTTGTCAGCACATTTACCTATGTAAAGAACAAAGTATTTCAGAAGAATATTTAATTAACTCAGATCTAGGATGTGTTATTTTTGTGTTCCATTTATTTTTTTGAGCAGTGTATTTAGGTTATATTCAGATATTTGAAATACAGCCATTTGGTGCACAAATCTTTAATTGATGCCTAGTGTGGGTCAGGCGGTGTGAGATACACCCTGTATATACAGGGCTTATATTCTTCTATTAATAAAACACCCTTTTTGTGGAAAAATACACAATATTTCAGGCCTTGCAACATCTTGACGTTTGAAATTCCAGGGTTATATACTGCTGCCATAATTAGTTATTAAACAAACACCCGTTTGGGCAAAAAAAGTTAATTTGGCAGCCTTTGCTGCATATGTCATTGTGAGATACACCCTGTATATAATTGGGTTATATTCAGATATTTGAAATACCGCCATTTGGTGCACAAATCCTTAATTGAGGCCTAGTCTGGTTCAGGCCCTGTGAGATACACCCTTTAAATACAGGGGTTTGATTCAGGTATTTGAAAATACAGCCATTTTGGGCAAACTAATTTAATTGAGGCCTAGTCTGGTTCAGGGCGTGTGAGATACACCCTTTAAATACAGGGCTTCTATTCAGGCATTTGAAATACAGCCATTTTGGGCAAACTAATTTAATTGAGGCCTAGTCTGGTTCAGGCCGTGTGAGATATACCCTGTACATACTGTCGTTCTATTCTACTATCAATTAAACACCCATTTAGGGCAAGATCCTTAATTCGAGAAATATGAGGAGAGCGTCAAATTGTCACGGTGGGGAGTGGGGGAAACCCCCCACCGTGCGGTGTCCAATGGTAAAAAGGGGATCAGCCTGGCCAAAAGGAGTAATAAGGGAGTAGGTCACCTCCTGCAGCGTCCCTAATCCTCTCCCTGACTCATCGTATGAGTGGACCCCGATGGTAGGACGACTCATACTCTGGATTCCTAGAGACCCTAAGTTGCCCTGGTAATCCCTCACTAAGGAGTCGGGAAGAGACGACCTGATCATCCCAGTCATAGAGGAACAGGAGTCTCTATCTGAGGCCAGGCTGTAAGGAGAGGGGAACACATACATGGAAATGGCAGGTAAGCGAAACCCATAACACACTTACCTGCCACAGACACACTGACTGGAACCCGTGCACAAGTTATGCTATCCACACCAACATTAAAGGTCACAGAACACACCACAAACCACACAGGAACCCAGGACAACCATAGCTGCAATAAACGTGAGACAGGGGAATGTCTAGCAAACATGCTGGACACCAAACATCACCAGCCATGTAACACCACACAAGACATACAAAACCCTGAACATAATCCACACAAACCAAAACATAAGAAGGGAAGGAGACACCATAAGAACATCAACATCTATGACCACAAGGGTGGCCCTCACTGGACAGAGGCAGAGCTCCAGCACCAACGACAGCTGAAGTACCAATGACTCCAGCCAGAAAACCACAGAAGATAAAAGCCAAGAGACCACACCCAGTCAGGGAGTTAACCCTTACAGCACCAGACAGAGGGAGGCTACAACTTAAAGGGGAAGTGCACACACAAGCATACTAAACCACACGTTACCACCGGCAACAGCATGCGTGGCAACCATGTCACGGCAATCACCCAGAAGGCCGAGACACTACCACCGCATGCTCTCACAGCAACACGTTGCCGCGGGCAACCGCAAGTGTGGCAACAGTGTCACAGCACAAACCAAAGGCCGTGACACTCCCATCCCTCAAAGCCCCCCCTGCCCCAAAAAAAGGGGAACTAAAAAGAACACCCAATATACAACCGGGGGGGGGGGGGGGGGGGGGGGGGGGGGAGTAACAGGATCAGTGTCAGTGCAAGGAAGTCTCTAAAAGACTGCTGCCAGCCCCTGGAACCACCTAGAACCAGGCAGCCAGTCACCATACAAGTCATTTATTATAAAATATAAAAAATCTGGAGAACAACGGGATGTTATACAGTACACGGAGGAGCACAAGGCCAGTAGCATCAAGAACACCACCATGGAACTGCGCAATGTATGGCGCAGAAAGGTACGACCAAAAGATAAAGCTAAGGCTCTGGGATGACCAGATAGATATCACATATAATGGTCTCCCCAGTTTGGGTGTAGTACACGGGGTACCACAGACCTCTTGACGAAGCCGCTGAGGTGAAACGCGCGTCGAGGTCTCGCGCTCAGGGCCTGTCATTCATCTCACCACCATGTCTTCAGGTACGTCCCGTTATTAGCACGGTTCCATGCTGCGTGCAGGGCACCCTTGCATGTATCCACATTGGGTCCTCTGTACTTAGGCGCACATTGGTTATTTTGATTCCAGCCAGTGATTATATTTATTGTGTTACCTTTATTGGCTGATTGTGGTGCCTATATTATTCCGTGTTTGCTAGCTACGGCTTTGGGTTTACCATTATTGGTCTGTGGTACCCCGTGTACTACACCCGAACTGGGGAGACCATTATATGTGATATCTATCTGGTCATCCCAGAGCCTTAGCTTTATCTTTTGGTCGTACCTTTCTGCGCCATAAATTGCGCAGTTCCATGGTGGTGTTCTTGATGCTACTGGCCTTGTGCTTCTCCGTGTACTGTATAACATCCCGTTGTTCTCCAGATTTTTTATATTTTATAAAAAATGTAGGAATGTCCAACCAACCAGATCACCGGACGAACGACTTCTGAAAAGAAATAGAATTAGTAAAAGCAGGCCGACCTCCAACGACCAATCCGCATGACCTCCGATTTCGACAACCCTGCCCTAGCCGCCTCCGTCGCCGCACCTATTCTAAAGGAGTGGGTGCCGAATTCCGCCGGATCTAACTCCAACTGCGCCAAACATTTACGCAACACCGAGGAAAACTGATATTTTGTCAAGGGGGACCCGTCAGCATGAGCGAAAAAATTCCCCCCACTAACCCGTACCGCCCGGTAATCTGAGACCAATCTTATAGGGCAAGCCCCACCCGGGACCAGATGGATAGGTAACCACACCCCGTTCCCAAACTGATCGGTTTTTGAGCAACGAATCCGAACCCACAGCGCATTATTATTGAGAATCACATCCGACACCAACAAACCACCCTGTCAAGAGCTTGAAGGCGCTACCAGTTCCCCCACCCATAGAGCCGCGAAAAAAGCAACGCTAAAACATGCCGCAACTAAAGCCTGCTCGAACCCCGATGAACACACAACTTGACACGCATCCACCAATCTGCCCAGCAAACTAAACAAAATCGGACGCCTACTATCACGCACCACATATTCCTTCTGCCACCCCTTCATAGCCTGACGGACCAAGAAATTTTTAGTGACATCTGGCCACCAGCATAATTTAAAATAAAAACCCACCCCCGCCAATTTACGCCGCGCAACCGAAGCCGAAACCCCTTGACCACGCAGCCTTAACATCCACTCCACCGTGACCTCCAAACGCAAATCATCCCGTGCCGCCACTTCCCTATTACCCTTTACCGCCAACCACTCAGCCCTGGCCTTACCATGCACCTGTCACGTGGCCGGAGTCACCGAAGAGCTGACCAACGTCATTAATTGTTGACCACTAGACGCCACAGGAAATCCGGGCACGCCATTCCATCCATTTCCGCCTCCGGAAGAAGGTCCCGATAAACCTGCCAATATTGCGTTCCAAGCACCGTAGGACCAAATGCCGAAGCAATGCTAAGACCGGCAATGACGAAGAGGACAACCAATTAATACACTGAACCGTGCCCAGGTTATCCGACCAAAAACACACGTGACGATTTTCTAACCTATCACCCCAAATCTCCACTGCCACTACAATAGGGAACAGTTCCAGCAGCGTTAGGTTACTCACCAAACCCAGAACTGTCCACTCATCAGGCCAAGGGGAAGCGCACCATTCCTTACCCAACACCGTACCAAAGCCACAGGAACCAGCCGCATCCGACCACAACTCCAACTCACAACTAGATATTTCCTGCGAAATATAACACGTATGGCCGTTGTAAGAACACAAAAACTCACGCCACACCTTTAAATCAGCCTTGAGCGAATTGGTCAGCCGGATGCGATGACGAGGGGAAAGCACCCCCCGCGTCGCGAATGATAAACGCCGCGAGAAGACCCGCCCCATAGGCATAACCCGGCAAGCAAAACACAACAAACCCAGGAGCGACTGCAGCTGCCTATGAGTCACCTTCCGCACCACCAGAAACCCCTCAATCAAAGCCTTGAGCCCAACCAACTTGTCCTGCGGCAAACGAAAGACCATAGCCACTGTATCTATTTCGATACCCAAGAAAGACAACCGCGTCTCCGTCTTCTCAGCCGAAATGGGAACCCCAAAACGCTTCATCAAAGCTAAAAAGGAAGACAAGAGAGCCTGACAGACTCCCTCACCCCCTGGCGCTACAAACAAGAAGTCATCGAGATAATGAATTACCGACGAACAACCAGATTCAAAACGCACAACCCACTCCAAGAACGAACTGAACAGTTCGAAATAGTGGCACGAAATGGAGCAACCCATGGGCAAACAGGTATCGTAATAGAAAAAACCCTCAAAACAACCCCCAAGCAAATAGAAACAATCCGGGTGAATAGGCAAGAGCCTAAAAGCTGACTCAACATCCGATTTAGCCAACAGAGCTCCCTTCCCCGCTTCTCTCACTAGCGCCACCACCCGGTCAAACAATACATATGACACCGATGACTCCTCCTGAAGTATCGCATCATTCACCGATGCGCCCTTCGGATGAGACATGTGATGTATCAGGCAAAATTTGCCTGGTTCCTTCTTGGGTACAACACCCCACGGCGAAACCCTCAAATTGGAAAAGGGGGGTTGAACAAAGGGACCCATAATCCTGCTCGATGCCACTTCCTTCTGCAGCTTCTCCCTGAGAGCCTCCGGATGTTCCCTAGCTGATTTAAGATTGTCCAAAAAAAACGGGGATCTCTTGAGGATAAACGGTATAAAAAAAACCTTCTGAAAAACCCTTCCGCAAAATGTCACCCGCCCCTTTATTGGGGTACCGGTCTAACCAGGGAGCCATCCTTGCCACGTTGACCGGCGTCCTTCTGTTCAAGGGTGGTAGGGGTTTTGAAACCTCTTCCCTGGGTTCTAGAGCACCTACCCGCGGGATGGCGGCCCCCGCATGCCGAACATTCGTGCTTGTGCCTGCACAAGCCAGCGTACTTGCAATGCCCTTCATTGTACAACCAACATGCCCCCGGGCGTCTGACGGCCACTGGTCCTTGGGCAGCCGAGGCCCCAACGCCAGTGGCCATCCCTGGAAAGGAAGGAGGCCGTGGCGCCGTCATCAAGCGGAGCCCGATATCCGTGGCCTTCACACCCCACCCCAGCTCAGGCTGTAGCGCAAGACGCCTCCGAAATTCCTCATCGTATTTCCACCAAGCACTACCCCATGCGCCTTATACGCACTATAAATCGTGTCCATGTAAATAAACAACTCAGCGCACCGCTCTGGATGCCTCTGCCCCATCACACACCCCAAAACCGCAAAAGCCTGCAACCAATTATTCATAGTTCTGGCTACCTTAAACCGTTTATCATAGGGCTTTTCCACAAAACGATTCTCTTTATCCACCCCATGCTGATCCACCGACACCAAGGACCATATGTCCACGTATTGGTGGGACCAGATTTTCTCCCTAACCGACTCCTCTAAATGAGCCCCCAAAGGACTGACACCATAAAAACATGAATCCTTATGGATCCCTGCCAAAACTGTGGAGGCCTTCGTCACCTGAGAAGAAGCCACCACTGGCGCCTCCGCCACCCCAACCACCGGAACCGCAGGGGGATCAGGGGAAACCACGGGCAACCTATCCAGCAACGATTTTAATAAAGACTCTAAACCCGCATTGACACCTCCCACTCCCCACGCCCCCACATATTGGTACTCACCAGAAGCCGGAACCGCCGGCGGAGCCACTGCAGGTACAGGCACAGCATCCCTGTGTACTGCCATCGAAGCCAGGCTAGGGGCCCTGGAAACCTCACCAACCGCCAGTCATCCACGCCCGGATCACGGTGTACGAACAGACTCTTCCGAGGCGCCCGAGGATCCCTCTGAAGATGACGGAGAACGCCACCTGGAAGATCTGGACCGCCTGCTGTACCGGGAGGACCTGGAATGTCGACTGGAACGCCGCCTCCTGCGGCTCCGCCGCCCCGTCTCCTGTCCTCTCTGGAGGAAGTGGGGGACAAAGATCTCTCCCTGCGTCTGCATGATCTAACCGGAGAGGCCGCAGCGGCAGGAGTGGGAGGGATTTGTAAAAAGGGGGCTAATGAAGGGCTCAACACTGCAGCACCAACCGCCACAGAAGATCCCCCAGTAGGAGGAGCCGAACTCCCAGCCGACCCTCCAACCATATGGGAAGCGATGGAAAGCATTGCCGCAGGTGGGGGGGGGGGGAGGGGCAGCTTGTGATGGCGGTGGAGTGAGGGGGCGGTAATCCGCCGCAACATTGCTAGAATGATTAGCCCCCATAATGGCCGATTCACTCGCCTGCCACACCGGGACACATGTGACCAGCGAGGAAGAAGGCGGAAGGGGAGGGGCCAAGATGCGGCCTACTTACGGCTCTGATCCCCGCACCGGTACATAGCAGCCGCGGGCATCAGCTGCCACAACAGAGAAGGGGGACACCTGACGCAGCCTAGCAGGGGGGCGGCAACTACGCGCCGAGCACCGCACACCATGAACCACCACCGTGGGGAACTCACCATGCGGCGTCTCCGGCGGCACTTAGGGGACAGACGCAGGAGGAGCAGAGGCCGAGGAAGGATCAAAGCTGCGCAAGAAAGATCGCAGCCATCCTTCCCCCTCCGCATGAAAACGCGCCAGGAGAGAAGCACGCAGCGCATCATCACCTGCGGATATCTTGCAAGAGCCAAGCCAGCGGTAAGACCTCACCAACTCGGCTTACCCTGTCAAGAGGAAGTCCCTAACACTGACCTCCCCTATATATATCTACCCATACTCCTCCTCCCACCGGCTCTCCCCTTCCTTCCTTACTCCACCTACTACTTCTTTAACCCCTTACTATCCTCCCTCCTAACCACTAACCAGGGCCTATTCTTTACCCCTAATCAGGGAAACATAAGGGGAGGGGAGGGGGAAGGGGGACCAACAGTCCCTCATCACCCTCCTTACCCTGTCGGGTGCTCTCCAGGAGCAACACACAGGAACCAGGGCACCAGCCACCAAACAGCCCAGAGAAACTGCACTGAACGTGCAGCATACTCAAGTTGTGTGTAGTAGGTGTTTCTGGTTGATGTAGTGCAATGTACACTAACCTGGTACGGCTGACTCTCTGCAAGGGCAGGTATAGGTAGAAATAGTTTGTGACGCCAGTGCCAAGTAAACGGTGGCACGCCGTTTGCGGATGCAGGAATAAATTGAGGAAACGTAGTCTTAAAACAGAACTCCAACTTTAGTAGTTTTGCAAGCAGAGACAATATAGGAAATGCAGTTCCTAAGCATACAGTCGATTTTGCAATTCGGTCGATGCAGGCAATTCAGTTATAGCAGGGTAATTACAGAGTGTTGAACACAGGACTTGCAGCACAGGAGCTTGCACTCTAATTCTGTCTGATCCTGGAATACAGCATATCTTCACCAAGGCCCATTAACCTAGTTCTGGCTTTATCTCCTTGGCTATAGCTTTAATAAGTACCTCCTCTGTCTTTCTGAGTACCTCTTGCTTTCCTGATCTTTGCCTCTGTCTCTCTCAGCTTCTGGAAACTTCCTCAGGCTCTAGAAACTTCTGAGCTGTGGTCTAGACTGACCTGCACTCCACACTAGATCAGGTTACACTGACTTTCCCTTCCTTGTCTGGCCCTTATATAAACTAGGGCTCCCTAGCTCCCTCTAATGCCTAAGAGCTGGAATGACACCCCTAGCCGGCCTGTAAGTGCAAGTTTCAGTGACAGGGAAATACACACATTACATTACATTTTATAAAACTGGCATACAACAATTTCCCCATAATTAGGAGGGACGACAGCACACCAAGTGACACTTTGGTAGTGACGGGTATTACAACTCCCGTACACTAGATACCCCACTGCTTTAAGCTGAGTACGACCTCGTACTCCATCATGGGTCGCCCAACTGGAATCTCTACCTGAAATAGAAAATAGAGACATGCAGGCATACATACATGTAATTCATCTGCATTTACATTTACATCAGGTCCAATTGGCAAAGGTGAAGGGTAGTGACAAGGGGCGTCGTTCTCTTCTCTCAGGATAGTGAATGGAACGGGGGCGCTGACCTGGCACAGCGTAACATTATAACCAGGATAGTCCATGACAATGAATAAGTCCATGATAAAACAGTAGAAAACGGTATAAAAGTTCTTGGAGGCTCAAATAACAAACATGAGTCCGTACCCAGGTTATTTCTTATTAATCACAGAGGCTCTCATGCGGTGGAGTCCATCTCTGGGCACATTTCCTTAGTATGAAGTTGCACAATAAAATGACAGCATAATAACGGAACTACCCAGGGGTTTCCTGTGGGTGTAGCACAGGCAAGTGCTCACTTGGGGGAGTCCATTCTTGCGCACAAATGTCCAACAAGGTATTGCCCGTGGCAACTGTTTGGGAGGAGACACCACCAGAATAATCAAAGTCTCCTAAACGGACTGGCGGACGTCCCCTGGTCATCCGGGTAGACCTTCTCAACACAGGGGTCTCCTCTTCCCTTAGCAACGAGGTAGGAGGGAGAGGAGCAACAGGAGGGTCTCCATCCGTGAGACCTTGGTCAGGAACAGCTGGAACAACAGGAACAACTGGAACAACAATATCCACGAGAGGGGGTACTGGATCCGGAGCATCTTGAACCGGCTCTTCTGGAGGTGAAGCTACAGTAGGTGCCGGAGCAGGCACCAGCAAGTTCAACCACGGTGTCAGAAGCCAATGCATGGGATCAGCGTCATACCTCAGATTACTAACAGCCTGCATAGGATCCTCGGGCTGTATTGCTGACTCTGACACAGGATATTCAGATCCAGAACTCTCGGCACTAGGTTCTGGTGTCAGGCAGAGCTTCAACCGGTTTCGGTGTACAATTTGGGATCCCTTGTCTTCCCGGGTGATCTCATAAGTGTGAGTTCCAACATTTGGGATTGCAGTGACAACATAGGGACTTCGCTCCCACTTACTGTCCAATTTGCTGGTACGACGGTTATTCTTTAACCATACCACGGCCCCTATGGTCAAGGGTTCTGCATGGGCTGCCTGATCATAGTCTCTCTGCTGTCGGTCTCTAGCAAGGTCCATACGTTCCTGAACAATGGCTTTGGCTGCATCTAACCGCCTTTGGTGCTCAGCAACCCAGTCGGTGTTAGGTAATGGGTTAATGCAATCAGGCACATGTATGTCCAATGAATGATCAGCAGGCAATGTCCCTTGGCGCCCAAACATCAAGTAAAAAGGGGTATACCCGGTGGAACAATGTATGGTATGATTGTATGTGAACATGAGCTGTGGCAACAGACTGGGCCAATCTCCTCTGTTCTCAGGAGGCACGGCCCTCAGCATCTCTATCAAGGTCTGATTCATTTTTTCACATAATCCGTTACCTTGAGGATGGTAGGCCGTCGTCCGGATCTTCTTACAGTTGTGTAAGCGGCACAGTTCATGGAACAGATGGGACTCAAAAGCAGGTCCTTGATCGGTGAGGATCTTTTCTGGACATCCATAGGGCAGGAGGAAGTGCTTCCAGAACATTTCGGCTGTAGTCTTGGCTGTCTGGTCTCTCACAGGCACTGCTACAACAAACTTTGTGAAATGGTCAATAATAGTCATGGCATAAGCATACCCTGAGCGACTAGGCTTCAGTTTTACATGGTCGATGGCGACAAGTTCAAGAGGACGAGTACTTACAATGGGTCTCAGTGGGGCCCTCTGATCATGGTGCTCACTTCGTTTCAAGGCACAGGCTACACACTCTCGACACCACTTCTCCATGTCTTCTCTCATGCCTACCCAGTAAAACCGCTGGCGGATAGTAGCCTCAGTCTTTTGGACCCCAAAGTGACCGGATTGATTGTGGTACATCTCCAACACCATACCTGCATCTCGTCGGGGTATGAGAATCTGGTGTACTCTTTCGTTGGACACTGGGTCTAGGCTTCTCCGTAGCAATAGGCCCTTTTGTATGAAGAGTTGATGGCGCTGTCTCCACAGTTTGATGAGCTCAGGATCTGCACTCTTACGCCGGATCCTCTCAGGGGCTCTGCCACTAGTAATGAAGTCCAACAACTCACCCAGCACTCTACTTTCAGACTGTAGTTTCACCCACCTTTCTTCTTTAGGTTCAGGCCTACTGGAGGGTGAAGGAACTGCAGCTCTGTTATTGGTAGCTCGAGCCTGATCCTGTTGAGCAAATTTGTTATAGAAAGCCGGCATCTCTACATCTTCCCAAGCATCTCGCACATCATCAGGAGCTGTCTCTGTGGGAAGTCTGGATAAAGCATCAGCATTATCATTAGTACGTCCAGCACGATACTTTACAGAGAAATTATAGTTGGCAAGGCGAGAGGCCCATCTCTGCTCCAAGGCCCCCAATTTAGCTGTATTTAGATGCGCCAGAGGGTTATTGTCAGTGAATGCAATGAACGGGGTGGCGGCTAGATAATCCTTGAATTTTTCTGTCACCGCCCACACTAATGCCAGGAACTCTAGTTTGAAGGAACTATAATTCTGGTCATTTTTCTCAGCTCCTTTCAGGGAGCGGCTTGCATATGCTATCACTCTCTCTTTTCCCTCTTGGATCTGGGCTAACACAGCTCCCAGGCCTCGCTTGCTAGCATCAGTATAGAGATGGAAGGGCTTGCTATAATCTGGATAACCTAACACTGGAGGCTCGGTCAGTTTCTTTTTTAGCAATTGGAACGCTATCTCTCTTTTCTCATTCCACTCAATGGGCACAGGAGTTCTAGGACTCTTTTTGGGTTGCCCCCTCAAGAGCTCCTGGATAGGATCAGCTATTTGAGCAAAATGGGGGATAAAACGTCTATAGTAGCCGGCAAAACCCAGGAAACTCCTCACCTCTTTGACAGTAGTAGGAACCGGCAAATTACAGACAGCTGCCAATTTATCAGGGTCAGGTTGCACTCCCTCTCCGCTTACTATATGCCCCAGGTATCTTACTGCAGGTTTGAGCAGGTGACACTTGGATGGCTTTACCTTCAAGCCATATTTGATAAGGATTTCAAATACTTCTGCCAAATGTTTCAGATGGTCCTCATATGTTTTTGAGTACACAATGACGTCATCAAGATACAGCAGCACTGTTTCGAAGTTTTTGTGACCCAAACACCGTTCCATTAGTCTCTGGAAAGTTCCTGGGGCATTACATAGCCCGAACGGCATACAATTGAATTCGAACAGGCCCATGGGAGTAGTGAAGGCAGTCTTTTCTCTATCTGCAGGAGCCATGGGTACTTGCCAGTAGCCACTGGTCAAGTCCAATGTGGAGAAATAGGCAGAGGAGCCCAGAGCAGTTAGTGACTCCTCAATGCGGGGCAGTGGGTATGCATCTTTGTGGGTTATTTGATTAATTTTCCTATAATCCACACAGAAACGGATACTACCGTCCTTCTTCTTTACAAGAACCAGGGGTGCAGCCCACGGACTACGGCTGTCCCGGATCACATTAGAGTCTTTCATTTCTTGGATCATTTCCTTTACAGTCTGATATGAAGTAGGTGGTAAGGGTCTGTATCTCTCCTTGATAGGAGGATGAGAGCCAGTAGGTATGGTGTGTTGTATGACACTAACCTCTCCATAGTCAGTAGCATGCTTACTGAAGGCCTGGTGGTGCTCCTTGACAAGCTGTAGAATCCCTTCTTGTTGATGTTGGGGGGTAGTCTCGTCCCCTACATGGAGCTCTTCCCACCAGGGCACTTGTGGCTGGGTCACCGGCGAACATCTGCTGTCTGCAGCTGGCGGCTTTTCTGTCACTGGAAGACGAATGATGTCTTGGAAGGACACCTGGGACAGCTGGGCAACAGGGCAATGCTTAGTAAGCGCAACAGGATGATTACTCAGATTAATCAGACGGACAGGTACTTTACCTTGGGAGACGTTCACCAGGCACTTGGCAGCTCTCACATAAGGATAATCCTCCATCTGGAGTGGTTCCACCAGGGCTGGATAATCTCGGCCTTCGACTCCCAGGACAGCACGACACCACAAAAGAGTTTGAGAATTAGGAGGCAAAGTCACAGGCTTAATATCACGGATCCTGGCAGTACAAATTTCTCCTTTCCCATTAGCAAACCTCTGCTGGGCACTTAACACAGTAATAGTCTTTTGAATCACCCTCCTGGATGCAGAGGAAGCAGTGGGCAAAGTCTGATGTAATACAGCAAGTATTTCTGAATAACAGTTTTTGAAAACATTGGTGCCTAGAATGACAGGATGTCCTCCTCTGTCACCGGCCTGTACTACGATCACTCCCTGTTGAGGCAGGGTTACTTCTCCCACCTGCAGGGTGGGTTCCCAGTATCCATGAACCTTTACTGGTTTGCCATTGCTGGCGATAATTTCCACCCAGGATTCAGGCGGTTGGGTCAACTGGTTGGTGTCCCAGAACTTTTCAAATGCAGGCAGCTGAATAGTAGTGACCTGAGACCCAGTATCTAATAGGGCTTCAAAGGGGACCCCGTTGATCTCTATATTGATTTTAGGATGGGATCCTACATAACGTGGCATCCAATTTGGATCCTCTGGACCTAGTGTTCTACCTCCCGAGGGGTGGTCCTCAGCCTCAGGGGTTGCCCGTTTAACTGCCAGCACGTGGATTCTGTGTGTCCCAGCTTTTTGCAGTATGTACACACGGGCTTCTTGCGACCTCTATTACGCCTCCCAGGATCCCTGGGGTGAGTCTCTTGGTATGGAGGTGGGAACGGCCTAGGAGGTGACAGGAATTCTTCTTCTAGCATTATGGGTTTTTCCCATTCCTCTATTTTTCTGCACACTTTCTCTAGACTTTTAGTGAGGTGATTTACTTGCTCTGTCAGCATGGCAATAGTATCAGTAGCTGACACTTGAACAGCTTGGCCGGCCTCAGCTCGGTTAGTGACAAGCGGTTTTGGCTTGCAGGCTGATGACTCAGATAGGGCGCTCAACTCAGGAGATACTGTGGACCCCAGAATTTTTATAGCCAGTTCTTTAAAGTCCAGAAAGGCACTGTTAGGGTGCTGGGCGGACAGCATCTTTAACTGGGTCCTTATTTGTTCACTAGACACCCCGTTGATAAATTGTTCCCTCAGGGTCTGGTCCCGGTTATCAGCCTCTTTGGGATCTATCTGGATTACAGCCCCTAAAGCCTCCTGAAGTGATAGGGCAAAGTCACGGAGGGACTCACCGGACTTCTGTTTCTTGCCAAAGAAGTGCATCTTTATCTCTGAGGCAGTCCTAGTTTCAAAAGTGGCTCTGAGGCGGGTGAAGATCTGTTCTAGAGTACTCCGCTCAGTAGCAGGCCATGATAACACTTCCCTGCGGGCAGCTCCCTCCAGTTGCGCCAGCATGATTTCCATTTGCTGGTCGGCATTTATAGGGTACAATCGGAATAGTGCCAGCAACTTTTCTTTAAAGTCCCTTAGGGTATGGGTCTCTCCCCTGTAGCGGGGGAACCATGGGGCCCCGAAATAGTAAGGCATGGTAAAGGGCATCATGCTGGGGGCTGTAGGATGATTAGGAGCCGCAAGCTCTCCCGGGGCCGGCTGCTCAGGCACTCCTGGCTCTGACATGGTAGTCTATTGAGAGGTGGCCGCTGGCGACTAAAGTGGCCGGTACACTCCCCTTCCCTCTGGTTACAAGTGCTTACCGGTATCGCTGGTCTTGCGCAGGCCAAGTCTCGCGAGATTCCGGACGTCCTGAGACCGCGGTGACGCAGGAGAAGCAGGGCCGCAGCGGTGCGATGATGAAGAGGGGCGGGACTCTCTGTGTCTTTGCAGGGATCCGCCCACGAATGTCCTCAGCGGCGCGGGAAACTTTACTCCAGGCAGCCGGTGGCCATCTTTAGCAAAACGCTGTCCATTCACTGACAGCAAGCAGGATTGTAAAAAGTCCACAAAACCACACTCCAATGCGGCGATTTTCTTCCTCTGGGTAGCGCAACACTGCACAGCGCTTTTTAGAGGTTTTTGGTACACTTTGGGTACGATTTTCAGTCCACAAAGTCCACTTGAATAAAACAGGAAAATTGTCACTTTGGTCACAGGGCAACTGTATGAGGCACAAAGTTCACGCTTCTTGCACTAGAAAGCGTGCGTATCCTGTTCGTGGAACGCCAAAAGAGAAGTGCAGCATACTCAAGTTGTGTGTAGTAGGTGTTTCTGGTTGATGTAGTGCAATGTACACTAACCTGGTACGGCTGACTCTCTGCAAGGGCAGGTATAGGTAGAAATAGTTCGTGACGCCAGTGCCAAGTAAACGGTGGCACGCCGTTTGCGGATGCAGGAATAAATTGAGGAAACGTAGTCTTAAAACAGAACTCCAACTTTAGTAGTTTTGCAAGCAGAGACAATATAGGAAATGCAGTTCCTAAGCATACAGTCGATTTTGCAATTCGGTCGATGCAGGCAATTCAGTTATAGCAGGGTAATTACAGAGTGTTGAACACAGGACTTGCAGCACAGGAGCTTGCACTCTAATTCTGTCTGATCCTGGAATACAGCATATCTTCACCAAGGCCCATTAACCTAGTTCTGGCTTTATCTCCTTGGCTATAGCTTTAATAAGTACCTCCTCTGTCTTTCTGAGTACCTCTTGCTTTCCTGATCTTTGCCTCTGTCTCTCTCAGCTTCTGGAAACTTCCTCAGGCTCTAGAAACTTCTGAGCTGTGGTCTAGACTGACCTGCACTCCACACTAGATCAGGTTACACTGACTTTCCCTTCCTTGTCTGGCCCTTATATAAACTAGGGCTCCCTAGCTCCCTCTAATGCCTAAGAGCTGGAATGACACCCCTAGCCGGCCTGTAAGTGCAAGTTTCAGTGACAGGGAAATACACACATTACATTACATTTTATAAAACTGGCATACAACAATTTCCCCATAATTAGGAGGGACGACAGCACACCAAGTGACACTTTGGTAGTGACGGGTATTACAACTCCCGTACACTACAAACGCTGCGTCCACCTCAGACACTGTTCACACCAGGTCATTGCCAGCATGCATCCCCAACCAGCACACAGCCACTACACCAAAGGGATGCACCCAGCACACAACACAAGCACCTGAACCACTGAGAAATGGACGAGGAGAAACGCAAACACGAGTGAAGGTTCACACCAACTGCAACCAACTGTCACCGGGAACCGCACTGTTAACAGCGTCTCACCTTTCACCCTCCCTCCGGAGGAGAAGCATGTGCGCCAGAAAATGGCAGGCGACACATGCTGGGCCCTCTTCCGAAGGCACCAAGCAAGGAGCCTTTGTGGTCATACTGTCACGGTGGGGAGTGGGGGAAACCCCCCACCGTGCGGTGTCAAATGGTAAAAAGGGGATCAGCCTGGCCAAAAGGAGTAATAAGGGAGCAGGTCACCTCCTACAGCATCCCTAATCCTCTCCCTGACTCCTCACCGTATGAGTGGACCCCGATGGTAGGACGACTCATACTCTGGATTCCTAGAGACCCTAAGTCGCCCTGGTAATCCCTCACCAAGGAGCCGGGAAGAGACGACCTGTTCACCCCAGTTATGGAGGAACAGAAGTCTCTATCTGAGGTCAGGCTGCAAGGAGAGGGGAACACATACAGCATATGGAGATGGCAGGTAAGCGAAACCCATAACACACTTACCTGCCACAGACACACTGACTGGAACCCATGCACAAGTGCTGCTGTCCACACCAACATTAAAGGACACAGCACACACCACAAACCACACAGGAACCCAGGACACCCATAGCTGCAATAAACGTGAGACAGGGGAATGTTTAGCAAACATGCTGGACACCAAACATCACCAGCCATACAACACCCTGAACATAACCCACGCAAACCAAAACGTAAGAAGGGAAGGAGAAACCATAAGAACATCAACATGTATGACCACAAGGGTGGCCCTCACTGGACAGATGGAACACCCTGGACTGGAGCAGAGCTCCAGCACCAACGACAGCTGAAGTACCAATGACTCCAGCCAGGAAACCACAGAAGATAAAAGCCAAGAGACCACACCCAGTCAGGGAGTTAACCCTTACAGCACCAGACAGAGGGAGGCTACAACTTAAAGGGGAAGTGCACACACAAGCATACTAAACCACACGTTACCACTGGCAACAGCATGCGTGGCAACCATGTGCAATGAGCAGGACCGTGGTACGGTTAGGCGGACGCCAAAGTATGCAGTGGGTCCGGATATGGGTATAGTTAATAGTTTTTGTTCGTGACGCCAATTGCAGCGTGCGCAGGGTACAGTCTCAGGGCCCTTTAAGGTGTTGCAACTCACGTACCAGGTGAGGAATGCCAGAGAGGTATAATGTCTCTGGGTGGCAGTAGGTATAGTGTCAACGGTGTCTCCTACCTTGGTACGGCTGGACTCCTGGATCCTTGCTCACTTGCAATAAATGAGTGTTGCTAGTAGGAGTAATTGAGGGTTTTGGTAGCAATAATTGAGATCCAGACTTGGCATATAATTCAACTTGTCTTTACTGAAGGCAGCATTAATCCATATGAGATACAGAGATAGTCTTGGGTCCCAGCAGGTATTGGCAATGTATGGCAGGGATCAATATCTCTTCTGCTCCTATCATGCGCCTGAAGAATATGGCAGGAATCTATCTTCTGCTGTGTTGGGTACTGACTAGCTGAGGAGGACTTTGGCTTCTCCTGGTCTCTGGATAGTTACTCACAGTTATGCTCACAGGGAATAGTTCGTCCTGACGTTCTGGAGATGGCTGCTTGCCGGTCACCAGTTGAGGCTGAGGGGCTCAGACTGGGAAGGTTGATCTTTGTTCTCAGCCGAGACTAGATTCTGGCCTGGATCCCTATTTCTGGGAGCTCCTACCAGCACAGCCTTCCCCTTGCAGGGAGAGCTGGAACACTAACTCTAACTTCCTTTCCTCCCCATGAGGCAGGACATGGGCGAGCCCACTCTGCTCAAAGAGGGGGGAGATAAACTGGAATAAACTAACTATAAATAATAAATAAACTAACGCGCGTTGGGGTAGCGCCATCCTGGTTCTTTGCGTCCACACTAGGTCTATTTTTTAGGTAAGTGTTTGATCATTGTCTCCCTCCCACGGCTTATGTGCCGCCGATGTTGAGACTCCTCACTTGGCGTCTTTATTACCTTGCTGGCTTCATATTATTCTCTTATTTTATTTTGTCAGCACACCATGCACTACTGCCGTGGTCGGTTCTTTCATTGATCGTTACCTTACCTTATACCATCATTTATATACTTTCTGTATACGGTTCATGAGCTGGTCATTGTACCTTATGTATTTTCATGATTCTATCATTATTATTTATGTATTGTGTGACCTGTGTGGTCGCCCAGGGTGGCGCTCGTTTTCTCCTTCCCCTGCTCCCCCCTCCCTGTCTCTGGCATCAATTATATATGTGTCTTTTTATCATGTTCTTGATTTAATAAAATATTAATTTTGTTATTACTTTTGGTACTCTGAGCTTCCTTTTTCTCGTTTTCTGCCATTGTACTCGGAGCTTGTACCGAGTTATTTCTTTTTCGGATGTCCCAGTGCATTTATATTGAGTAGGCACTGCCCCTCATTTGCTTCTGGTACATCCGGGGTCTTCCTTCTTCTTCTGATTAGAATATGCACATTTGTGAGAATGTGATGTTAAATTACACAGGATGACAATGCAGATACACTTAGGAGATTGTAGCGGGATAAAAGAGGTTCGTAACATAACTCTGGGATGTTACACATGTCACAGCAATCACCCAGAAGGCCGAGACACTGCCACCGCATGCTCTCACAGCAACACGTTGCCGCGGGCAACCGCAAGTGTGGTAAAAAAGTGTCACCGCGCAAACCAAAGGCCGTGACACAAATAAGGGACGTGGCCCAGGTCGTGGTGCTGCTGGTGGAGCTCCTGTTGCAGGGAGAGGACGTGGTCGATCTGTGCCAGCTACACGCACAAGTGAAAACCCTTCCTCAGGTGCGAGTAGGCGACAGAACCTGCAGCGGTATTTGGTCGGGCCTATTGCGGCTCTACGAATAGTGAGGCCTGAACAAGTACAGGCGATAGTAGATTGGGTTGCTGACAGTGGATCCAGTTCCTTCACATTGTATCCCACCCAGTCTCCTGCTGAAAGACCACAGTTGGCACCTGCAGCCGATGTCCATCAGTCTTTCACCTCACCCCCTTGCAAATCAGCCAAGCAATCTGAGCCCCAAGTCATGCAGCAGTCTCTTCTGCTTTTTGATGACTCTGTTAGCAGGGTTTCCCAGGGCCATTTACATAGCCCTGCCCCAGAAGTGGAAGAGATTGAGTGCCCCGATGCCCAACCACCTATCTTTCAAGATGAGTACATGGGAGGACCATCGCAGCATGTCTCAGATGATGACGAAACACAGGTGCCAACTGCTGGGGCTTTCGAAAGTATGCAGACCGACAAGGAGGCAGGGGTGAAGACTGGGTGCAGATGATGTGGAAGACGATAAGGTCTTCGACCCCACATGGAATCAAGGTCATGCGAGTGACCGATGTGGTTCGGAGGAAGAGGCGATGGTCGCACAGAGCAGAAGAGGGAGCAGGGTGCAAAAGCGGAGCGGCCGTCCTCTAGACAGTACGCCTGCTACTGCCCACCGCAGCAAGGGACCAAGCACACCAAAGCCAGCTCCAAGGAGTTCCCTGGCGGGGCAGTTCTTCAGACAATGTGCTGACGACAAGACACAAGTGGTTTGCACGCTGTGCAATCAGAAGCTGAAACGAGGCATAAACGTTCTCAACCTGAGCACAACCTGCATGACCAGGCATTTAAGTGCAAAGCACGAGCTGCAGTGGAGTAGACACCTCAAAAACCAAGAAAGGTCTCTGGCTCCTCTTGCTTCCTCTTCTGCTGCAGTCTCGGCCTCTTCATCCACCTCTGGAGTGACAGTGCCACCTGCCACCCCGCAAACAGAGGATCTGCCAGCAACACATCCGCAGTGGTAGATACTAGGGGACAGGTGGACCTGTCGCTACGATTCACCCCGACACCCGGGGAGAATAGGAGTAGCAGCCGTTTCCAGGAACAGGACAACAGTTTGGAAGAGGAAAGTGGATGGCCATATTCCGCTTACAATCCACCAACACGTCCGGAGAAACAGGAAGGGGTTTATCCTAACCATTCCAGTATGGAACGGATAAACTTTCTGTTATGGATTTGCAAGGAGATCCCAAAATATGATCCCAATGTAGATCCATTCACTTCATGCGATATTTTCGAGGGTCACTGTAATAAATATTCAGTGGCTCCTGAATATCGTATGGAGCTGTTAAAATTGTGGTTACCGACACACCTTAACCAAAGGTATGAGGTAACTGGGAGGATGCAACCCACGAATGGCCAGTTTCATGATAAGGAGGAACGCCTCTCCATACTCACGAGATTGGCCACGGGTCATTGGGACGTCACTCCAGAGGTCCTGTCAAAATTCAGACCTACTATACATGATGAATCTTTGTCATTGTGTAGTCGGTTTGAAGCAATGTACAGGAGGGTTACTAAGGATCAGGGTATTGGGATTCCACAAGGCATGGTGCGCATGTTTGTGGAAAAGTTCCCATACCTTGATACTGCAATCCGGCTAAGTGCAGCTAGGGAGCCATCCCTCACGGATGCGGCTATGATTATTGAGCAGTATAGACAGGATATACTGCACAATAAGAAGTCCGTTAAAGTGAGGGAGCGTGTGCCTGTACACGTTAGATCACAAGATGAACGGGTACAGCACACAAGGTCTGCATCAGCTGTTCGCCCCACGGCCCCTCCATGGGAAAAGTCAGGAAACATTTGTTGTTTCCTTTGTTTACAATACGGGCACATCAGAAGGAATTGTCCATAATGGGCAAGGAGTAACTGGACAAAACCGGGAAAGACTGGCAATAATAATGGTTTCAGAATGAAACCTAATTTTGCCAAGTCAGTGGGGGAAGACGTTGATAAGAATCTGGGACATTCACCAGGCCAATCAGCAAAACGCTTGGCTGTCAATATCCCAAGGGGTGTGGAATCAAAAGATTCCACACCAAATACTCAGGGTGAAAGTGCACAAGTGGCAGTATGCACCTCACAGGTACCTACTGGGAGTCTGGTGGACATCGACTGAGGGTTAGGGGTTCCTCAAGAATTGGCACCAGTATGTCCCATCATACTGGACTCTTCAGGGAGACCCCACATAAAAGCCACAATAAAAGAACAGGAAACGAAAATCATGCTTGACACGGGTGCGGAAATTTCCATTACTAATGTCAAACACGATTTACACCCCAACGGCCCCCAATGTGTAGTGATCGAATAGCCCACAGAATTGAAGAGGTAATCGTCCAGATTACCAGGTGCATGACCCTCAGGATACCCATGTGGTATAACCCCGGTTCTGATAACATTATTGGAACCGATGTAACGACACAAAATGGGTGGATCCTGGATCTGGCAAATTGCATTGTGTGAAAGGGTACCAGACAAGCTAAGGTGTTTGTCATCCAACGCCAGTGTCTGGGACCACCTTTGCAAGTGTCGGGTCCCACTGGTAGGCATGGGCACTACACAAGGGTCAATTGGTTAGCGTGTTACTTCTACTCACAAGGGACAGTGATCTTATATTTAACTAGGCATTTAATGTATTTTCTGTGTGTTTTTACATGCAATGTTTCCCCTGTATTATGTATAGCAGGCCTATTAGGGTGTAGTTTGGCATCCTACACACTAGAGGGAAATAGGGAGCCCCTAGTATAAATGTCCAGGCCCAGACAGGGAGGGGGAAGTTCATAGTCAGGAGTCTGTGGAGACAGAAGTGAGAAGGCACCAGCCAGAGATATGCTGAGGGCCTCCTCCTGACATGCAGCTTGATAGCCCTGGCTGCTAGCTATGACCAGGAGGCTAGTGAAGAATCCTAGCCTGCCTGTAGATCAAGTGAGCCTCAGTTCGCTCAGAAGACACCCCAGTAGTAGGACAGGACCTCCTGGGAGAAACCTGCAGTTACCCTCAAGCCAAGTAAGGATATTACCAGTCAGATAAGTACCCTGATGAGCAGAGGATCTATAAAGCAAAGCAAGTGCCAATACTGGAGGAAGATTATTTGAACCAGGGATTTAAGCCAGCATTTAGGCATCCGGGCCTTGGGATTGAAACCAGACAGGAGTTCTAAAGAACAGTGTACACTATTTCTGAGGAGAAGGTACAACCTGATTCTGAGTGTGTTGTTGATTGCCCTCCATGTATCTTGCATGATTAATACCTGCCATCTTGTGAAATAAGCCTGCTTGTGAAGCACTTGATATAAGGCACTGCATTACCATCTTGATGTATAAAGTTGGACTGTTATAAGTAAAGCAACGTTTGGTTCACTATACCACCTGTGTACCTCACTTATTGCTGCTGAAACCGGTGTGCCACCGTTACAGGCACTGGCATCACGAATCTCAAAAGGGACCTTGCTTCAGGCACTCTAAACACCTGCAACATCCAGGGCACCTCACACAACATCAGGCCAGGTCTCTACATACAGAGTGTGCCCCAGAGGAACTTGTGTCTACCTCTCCTTTACTGCCGCATGCCTGCCCAGGGTTCTCCTCCAAATAGTGAGTAACCCTCGATTGCCCATAACCGTGACCTCACTTCGCTATACCCTGCAGGACTGGCGTGCTGCATAAATTGGCATCACGAACAGGATAACGAACATTCCTGCGCCATTGCAGATACAAGAACTGTGTGCTATCATATGCCTTAAAGTGACCAAGCCCTAATTGCTTTATTAAAAATTGCTGGGCCAAGGAACTGTAATAATTTGCGGTGTGAAACTGTGCTTTTTCTGGACTGTTTTACTGTTGTAAAGTCACCGCTTGCTGTCCGTGAATAGACAGCGTTTTGCTTAAAGATGGCCGCTTAGCTTGCTTGGATTTATGGCTGCGTCATCTTCATACTAAATTGGCTGTAAAAGTTGGCGCCTTTTGCTGAAAAGAGCGGGAAAAGCTATATGTCGGCGCCACCGCCCTGTCTGGACATTTTCATGTCTGCAGAAATGGACTCCGCCTCCCCCATGCTGAAGTACCTGGGGGGGCGGCCTCCCAGAGCAATGGGAGGATCTTTCTGAACTTATTGGTGCCACCCTGTCGCGGCCTACTCTCCGGGACCGGAGAGACCCAACTGCCCGCCACCGAGGACGCAACCGGAGACCTATTACGGCTCCTGGAGAGACTTTTTCCAGCCCTCATTCAAGTGGTCAGCATTGATGGCAGAGATACGGGAGGACGCCATAAAGAAAACGACCAAGACTAAAATCTATTACGAGGAACTGGCCAAGACTGTTCATGAGCGCCACACTGACACCCAACCCCGCCTGGAAAGGAGAAAGGGGTTGGTTGTGGCCTTTGACAAGAACTGTGGCTACGGTTTTATACAGGACTATACCACCGGCAGAGACTTATATGTAAATCGGAGGTCCGTCAAGCGGAGTTACCTCTCCGAATACATGCACAACCTCCGCGAGGGAGAAGAAGTGGAGTTCACCCCTGCCGAGGGCCTGCGAGGCCCATATGCTATTGCCGTGACCCGTCCCAGGAAAGAACCGGAGGACTGGGAAGCAGATGAGGACTACACTGGCTGCGAGCGTGAACCAGCGCGCTCTCCAGAACCTGCCCATCATGCATTCCAAGAGCGGGGCTCTTTCATTGGCCCGAACGTATTCTGGCAGCCAACTGTAGTGGAGAAGTGGGTGAGCCCATATCCGTCCCCTGAGCTGCCTCGCCGGGAGAAAACCATCAAAGAATTAGAGAACCTGGAACGATTCCACGTGACCCTGGACAATATCCGAAAGGGTAAAAGACCGGACGCGTCGCCTGAGCCTGCAGCGGCTGCGCTGGATGCGCCCTCTATGGTACAAGTGCCGGCGGCGACATCGGAGGACAGCGATCCCGAATCCGAGAGCCTAGATGACCAGATCGTCCGTCTGGAGGAGAAGCTGCGGGAGTTACACCGAATTGCCACCGCCAGAATCCGGACGCCACCTAGGGAGGAAGAGGTGCGCCTCCAGTACTCGGACATCGCGGGGTCAGAGGTAAGGGTACCTGTCCCTACCAGCCGGCCACCTACTGCTACTGCGGCTGCGTTGAGGCCCCCAAGGAGGCCCTCTCACACTGTGACTTGCTGCGCAGAGCCAGTTATCCCAGAGCCCACCGGACCGCTTGCGGCGGCGGAACCTAGGCCAGCACAGCCTACAATTGTTATGCCTGGACCGATGTGGTCCCCAACTGTGATTACCCCTAGGCCTATGGGGCCCATACCAATTAGGGGTCCTTTCATGCTGCAGTTGCCCCCCAATACTGTGTTGTGGGCAAATCCGCCTGTTGATGCTTATTACAGGCCTCATCTGCAAGCAGAGCCAGGGAGCACCACTGAGATGCAAAGTGAATATAACATGCCCCTGTGAATTGGCCTGCTAGGCCATTGATTTAATTGATTTGCTTTCATCAAGGGACCTCATTGCTGAGAATTCAACCCTTCCAGGACAGGAGTCCTTTGTTTTGGTCCTTTGTTGCTGCTGCCAGTTACCCACGGCTCAGTGGTATGGTCGCCCACTAAAATACCAATTGCTGCAAAGCCATCTTGTTTACAGGACCTCCTGCCTGCTTCTACGATATTACACCAAGTTGTGCCTATTTTTATGTTGCACCTTTAACCCTTTAACCCCCTTTTCAGGTTGATTAAGGGTATTGCAGCACTTGTTTTATATATAGAATAATGTGGGCTCTTTTTATGTGCTGTCATTTTATTGTGCAACTTAAATTTCAAGGAAATGCACCCAGTGATAGACTCAAAAGTACATGAGCCTCTGAGATCTTGCTATTTTAAAAGAAATGTGCCCAGAGATGGACTCCACTGTATGCGAGCCTCTGTGATCTTATACCTTCACCACTGCTGGCTGTTTGTAACACTTGCTCTAAATAAGAAAGGAACCTGGGTACGGACTCATGTTTGTTCTTTGAGCCTCCAAGAACTTTTAATTGTTTTACATTTTTCTACAGTTCTATTATGGACAATTTGCACTTAAAGTATTATATGGACTATCCTGGTATCACTGATACGCTGCACCAGGTCAGCGCCCCTTTTCCCTTAAACTATCCTAAGAGAAGAGAACGACGCCCCTTTTCACCGAACTTGCTCCTAAGCCAGTGGAACTGCCTGATGTATACATATAATGTATTTTGCAAATGTAGATGTGTTTTTCCTGCTTTGCCTTATTTCTCTTTTTCAGGTGCAGTATCCAGCTGGGCAGGGCCCCTTCATGTTGCGCCGAGGACGGGCAACGTCATAGCGTGGGGGTATGTAGTGTCCCACTAGGTAGGCGTGGGCACTACACAAGGGTCAATTGGTTAGCGTGTTACTTCTACTCACAAGGGACAGTGATCTTATTTTTAACTAGGCATTTAATGTATTTTCTGTGTGTTTTTACATGCAATGTTTCCCCTGTATTATGTATAGCAGGCCTATTAGGGTGTAGTTAGGCATCCTACACACTAGAGGGAGATAGGGAGCCCCTAGTATAAATGTCCAGGCCCAGACAGGGAGGGGGAAGTTCATAGTCAGGAGTCTGTGGTGACAGAAGTGAGAAGGCACCAGCCAGAGATATGCTGAGGGCCTCCTCCTGACATGCAGCTTGATAGCCCTGGCTGCTAGCTATGACCAGGAGGCTAGTGAAGAATCCTAGCCTGCCTGTAGATCAAGTGAGCCTCAGTTCGCTCAGAAGACACCCCAGTAGTAGGACAGGACCTCCTGGGAGAAACCTGCAGTTACCCTCAAGCCAAGTAAGGATATTACCAGTCAGATAAGTACCCTGATGAGCAGAGGATCTATAAAGCAAAGCAAGTGCCAATACTGGAGGAAGATTATTTGAACCAGGGATTTAAGCCAGCATTTAGGCATCCGGGCCTTGGGATTGAAACCAGACAGGAGTTCTAAAGAACAGTGTACACTATTTCTGAGGAGAAGGTACAACCTGATTCTGAGTGTGTTGTTGATTGCCCTCCATGTATCTTGCATGATTAATACCTGCCATCTTGTGAAATAAGCCTGCTTGTGAAGCACTTGATATAAGGGACTGCATTACCATCTTGATGTATAAAGTTGGACTGTTATAAGTAAAGCAACGTTTGGTTCACTATACCACCTGTGTACCTCACTTATTGCTGCTGAAACCGGTGTGCCACCATTACAGGCACTGGCGTCACAAATCTCAAAAAGGACCTTGCTTCAGGCACTCTAAACACCTGCAACATCCAGGGCACCTCACACAACATCAGGCCAGGTCTCTACATACAGAGTGTGCCCCAGAGGAACTTGTGTCTACCTCTCCTTCACTGCCGCATGCCTGCCCAGGGTTCTCCTCCAAATAGTGAGTAACCCTCGATTGCCCATAACCGTGACCTCACTTCGCTATACCCTGCAGGACTGGCGTGCTGCACAAGCAGTAGAGAATTCTACTGATGTGCTCGAACACAAGTGGCCTGAGGTCTCACACAATCTAGACCTGGAGCCTATTGTGTACGAGCATCCCGAGCTGTGGGCCCAGAGCAAAAACGACTGTGGCAGACTGATTGGCATTCAGGTGGACATACAGGGTCCTGACCCTCCACCTCAACGCCAATACCGATTTCCACCAGAGGCCACCCATTCAATTATGGACACTGTCCAGGAATTGAAGACTAGGGGAGTGGTCATTGAGGGTAATTCAAAATGCAACAATGTATTCAATATGTGAGAGAGAACCTAAATCGCACATCCTCAATACTATGCTTTTAATATAACAACTGTTTTAATTTCCAGCATGATAAAACATGGCTATACAGCACTATTATCAATAAATATAACCTTATGCTATGCACTATTAGGAGGCATTGGTATACAGTTTGATCAAAGAGCATAGGCCCACTTACCACGACAAGGTTGCCTCTTCAAGTGGGGACCTACTCTAACTTTGGCGCGGCACTGTGCAGCGACCATTGCGCCCCCACACCGCACCAGCAGGCAAACGGGACCCAGCAGCCACACAGCGCCCTCACTGTGCGGCAAAGCCACCTAGGCCCCGGGTCCCATCACTCCACCAGCATAGCACAAAAGCAGCAACGGCCACCGCCCAGCACCGCATAATGTGAACAGGTGCAAAGAGCTCAACTGTTCACAGCCTCTCAGGAACACCAACTGAGAGGTGGTAGGAATTTATAAACCCTGCTGCTGGGTCCCATTGCCTGCTGGAGCGGTGTGGGGGCACGATAGTCGCCGCACAGTGCCGCGCCAAAGTTAGAGTAGGTCCCCACTTGAAGAGGCAACCTTGTCGTGGTAAGTGGGCCTATGCTCTTTGATCAAACTGTATACTAATGCCTCCTAATAGTGCATAGCAATAGATTGATAATAGTGCTGTATAGCCATGTTTTATCATGCTGTAATTTAAAACAGTTGTTATATCAAAAGCATAGTAATGAGGATGTGCGATTTAGATTCTCTCTCACATATTGAATATATCAAAATGCAACAATGCCCTCTGGCCAGTCAAGAAAAAGGACACTAATGCATGGAGGCTTACCATAGACCTCAATAAATACACCCCAATGTCCGCTCCAGTGGTGGCCCAGACTCCCGACATCATGGCCAGAATAAGCTGCAAAAGCAGCGTATCCTCGACCATAGATGTTGCTAACGGGTTCTTCTCCATCGAACTCACGGAGTCATGTCGGTACAAATTTGCCTTTACGGTGGGGGACAAACAGTACATGTTTGCTGTACTGCCCCAGGGATTACACAGCAGCCCCACGTATTTTCATCAGGCATTGGCGGCCGTACTTAGTGTGTTCTCACGGCCGGAATGCCGTCTACAATACGTGGATGACTTGCTCTTGCATACAGAAACCATGGAGGAACATTTGGTTCTGTTGAGAGAGCTGCTGGGACTCCTGGCAAAGTCAGGACTCAAGCTGAGTCCCCATAAGGCAAATTTGGCCAAAACTGAGGTAACCTTCCTTGGGGTCCAAATTTGACAGCCCGTGTGGAAGCCATGGTGAAGTTACCCAGGCCCGGCGCTCTTCATGAGGGAATTCATAGAGGATTTCGCTGCCAAAGGGAAACCTCTCTATGAGCTCCTTCGAGGAGAAGAACCCTCAATCAAAGGTTGGTCCGATGCGCAGGAGGAGGCCTTTTCAACTTTGAAAAGGGATCTCTCCTCGGCGCCTGTGTTGGCCACTCCACATCCAGATGGGGAAATGGCCATACAGGCGCATGCAGGGATAAAGTCTATTTCAGCGGTCCTTTTACAGAAAGTAGGGTATGAGACCAGACCGCTGGGATATTTCTCCAGGCTACTTTCGCCCGTCGAACGAGGGTTCGATGAATGTGCCAAGCAACTGGAGGCCATACACTATGCCGTCAACACCACCGAGCATATTGTAGGCTTCCGGCCCCTCCCCTTGCAGACTCCACATTCTCCTTTAGCCCTCTTGCTCCGTGATACTCTCCCTGGAGTCTCCCAACAGAGATTCAGGAGATAGATCATGGATCTCAGTGGCCGGAATCTGCAGGTGGACCACAAAGGCAAGTATGTTCTGTTCCAGTTGCTAAACCTGAATAGAACCGAACATGACTGTGGCCAACCAGAACTGGACGACTCACCACAGATGTTCAGGACTGACAGGCGTCCAGATGACGATGGCTCTCGATTCTATCTGGATGGGGACTATGTCACGGGTTTTGCTGTGCTGGATGAGACCACTGGTACCCAGAGTCTTGTCAGGTTACCGGGTCACATGTCGGCACAGCGGGCAGAGCTAGAGGCTGTCAAAGAAGCTCTGCTTCTTCAGCCCCCAGGGAAATGAACTATATATAGCGACAGCTCATATGTAGTTCGCTCCCTCAACCTGCATCTTGACATATGGAAGAGGAGAGGATTTGTGGACAGTCAAAACATACCTCTGGCTCAACATGACGGAAACAGCCATTATCAAAATCCCTGCGCATCAAAAAGGGGACGAAACTTTGATAATTGGTAACAACAAGGCAGACAAGCTGGCAAAACTAGCGGCAGTGTCTGGTACCCTCCGGGAACCAGGCACTGGGCCACTACCAATGCACCGGATTGCAGCGCGTACCCATCTGAGTGACGGCCCGGTGTCATTTGAAGAGTAACAAGCCAAAGATCCTCTTCTAATGACACATATCAAATCACCACAGTATCCCTGGTCTGTACAGCAAGGGATCCTGTGTTACGATACCGGTACTCAGCAACTTCCTCTTCCGGTGGTCCCGCAGCATCTGCAAGTAGAGCTGACGCGATTGAACCACCAACTGTTTGGACACCTCGGCCGGAATAAATTCTTGCCTCTCCTGAGAGACAAATTGTACTGGCCAGGAATGTCCAATACAGTAGAGGAGGTTACTCAACAGTGCCTGGTGTGTGCTCAAGTCGACCCAAGGGCGTCAGCCCTGAAGCCGGTGTTGCAGTGAGTTCCTCTGTAATGACCGGCGTCACGCACAGGGAGGAAAAAGGGAAAGCCCTGCCCAAGGGGGAGGGAAAGGTGGTGACCCCTGACTCACCTTGCGGCTGGCACCTGACTGCCCTGACGTCCCTAGACGGGTTCCTCACCCGTGCGGCGATCACGTGCCTAAACCCTGGCTTTCCCTAAAATGAGCCCTAGATAGTGAACGGGCCGGTGGGATCGCTAGTCCGCACCACTGACACTAAAGGAAAACACCAGGGAGAGGACAGACAACACAAACAAACACATACACCCAGGTGGGCGACCACAGCAGTCCACAAAGGTTTAACAGGGATCCAGGGGGTAGCGTTCTGGACCAACTACCAGAGAACGCAGCAACACAGCTCCAGAGGGTCAGAATAGATGTCCAGGCAGGAAGCTCTATATCTGGCAACCAGAGAAGTGTGAGAGGGGAATATAAGGAGGTTGGGAGTGCTGGACAAGGAACAGCTGAGGAGAAAGAGCTACGGATCCCTGAGTGAGCCAAAAGGGTTGCAAAGCAAACCCAGAAAGCTATCATAAGGAAACAGCCCTATCTTACATAGAGCGCGCAGCCAACCGCTGCGACTTCCTGACCCCAGGTATAACAGAGTCAGGCGTGGTTCTAGACACCCTCGTGACATCCTCCTGCTGATGGTCCGTGGTCCGCGATACAAATAGATTTTATCGGACCATTGCCGACCGGAAGTCGTAACTGCCGTTACACACTGTTGATAGTGGATGTCTTCTCAAAATGGGTAGAAGCCATCCCCACGGTCAACGATACGGCTGCCACCACTGCCCGTGTTCTCTGGGAACAGGTTCGGTCACGATGGGGTATCCCCAGAGTGATAGAATCAGACAGAGGGACCCATTTCACGGGTAAGGTAATGAAAGCGCTTTGTGGTCTCTTAGACATAAAGCAAAGGTTTCATGTGTCTTACCACCCTCAGTCTGCGGGCATCGTGGAGCGGATGAACCGGACCATCAAAACCCGGCTTTCCAAGGCACTGCTGGAGAAAGGATCCTCTTGGGTAATCTCTCTCCCCGCCGTGCTAATGGGTATTCAAGCCACCGAGGCCTCCAGTACTGCTATCTCCCCGTTTGAACTTATGACCGGACGTAAGATGCCCCTATGTCTGCCTAACGAACCCCAAGTGTCGGAGCCCACGAAGAACGCCATCGCCAGAGACATGTTTCTCCAACAGGTTCAGCAGAACCTGAAGGAGTTACCACCTCATGCAGCTATACGGTTGCACAAACCGTATCTACAGGGGGAAACACCAATGCCCGCTGTAGGAGAAATGGTGATGGTGAAAGTCGGGCTGGCCCATGGGACGCAAACTGGGAAGGACCCTACAAGGTCCTTGAAGTAATGGGAGACACCATGCTGAAGGTACAAAGGCCAATCACAAACAAAAAGAAATCCCGTAGACGGCAGGAAGTCTTGTGGATTCACATCGACCAGGCCAAGGCCACCCGAGCCTCCCCAACTCAATAACCCATACCGTTCCGAGTTGGGTGAGGGGGGGAGAGGGCTTGGTGGGTCGATGGTGAATCCATTACACTTATCACACTCCATCTAATTACAGAACACAAGAGGGAGATACGCCATGGGACCACATTGCCAGGGAAGAGCTGGGCGTCCTCTGAACGGGATACGTCTCCAGCTTGTGACACTGGTGGTAAGCATGTTGATGGCAGGATCTGTCTCTTCAGGGGAGGGCCTGCGGACTAACATTGGTATGGCCAACATATCCCTTAGTGGACCCGGCCTTTTAATGGTGGAATGTTTGGGTGGCAAAATCCGGAAACCATACGAGAACTTCACCTTTACATCGGGTCAGTGGTATCTGTATGGTTTCCAGAGAGAGGGTTTTGCCAACGGTGTAATTCAGCATTACCGTATACCCCGGTGGAGAATGTGTCTGCCATACAACATGACTTACACGCCCTCTGTCTCAAGGAATTCAGACATTTTCAGGACTCGGACCCTACACCTATCAAATCCTTAAGATGGGTGTCTAGGGACCCACACTTGCACCCTTACCAGCAAGTGAGAGCCAACACTACTACGGTGTTGTGTACCAAGGAGAGAATGCTGAGTCCTAAAGATGTCACTGGGGCAGAGTACAGCGGTTGGTACATCCTGAAGGCTACCTTCCTGGGGAAGGATAGCCAGGACAGGTTAAGGGTTAGGACGTATTTTGATAGGCCCATTCCAGTAAAAGGCACCCTGAAGGCTTTATTGCATGTTGAGGGATTCCCAGATGATTATCACTAGGGAATCCAGTTATGTTCAGGGACATGTGTCCACAGATTACTTGCGAACCAGTATAATGATGTTAAAGTTAAACTGCAGTGACTCTGGTCAGGCCATTTGGAATGACCAGAGTGGTCCGTTAAAACTGGAAGGCCTATACCGAGCCACAGTTTTAAAGGTACGGACCGATGCCAAGGACCCTAGGTATGTTCAGTTAGAGGGATCTCCATCCATACGGTCTTTTATGATCACGATCATGAGAGACAACTGTGTTCCTGAGGTGACAGGACACTATTTCGTCACCTATGCCCACTGGGAGCAGGAAACCCAGATGGTGATGTTGGACACTAATCCCTGGAGTTGGGATTTGGTGTGCAACGGGGTAGATACCCCTACGGTGGATGTATGGATGGATGGTACTCCTATGACTGAAGAATACTGGGGTAGATATGTGTCTTCTGATTGGAAAGACCCCAGGGGCAGGGATATTAACTTTGACATCAATATAGATGGTTCGTTTAAGTGGCCTTTGTGCGAGGCAGTAGACGAAGGATGCTGGACCTTTACTCAGTGGGTCTATCTGTCCCAAACTAAACCTGTAGGGAAGCTAGTGTTACAGGCTGGAGAAAACGAACAGTGGTATCCGTTCAAAGGAAGGGGGCAGATCTGTGTAACAATGGTGAGGGTCCCCTACGATAAAGAAAATCTCCAACCGGTAAAACCGCATTCGGACTCTTGCACCGCCCCCTATCCATCAATTGGCAGATCCTATAGCTCCTCAACTGTCATCCCCCTGGAAGATCATCATGGATGCCAAATTCATCCTGTTTACCTGAAGAATTTCCATGGATGACTTCCGAGTTGACCATTGGGATCACAGGTGTGAGGAGTTTGTTAGGAACCAGATTGACATGGTAAGAGGTTGGATAGAGGCGGGGCAAGAGGTAAGAAAAGACGACTCCCGACATAGGAAGAACAGGGGGAGGAGATATCTAGTGGCTATGGGACTTGGCGGAGGTGCTTTGGGAGTGGGCGCCCTGAACACTATGGATATGGAAGTCCTGAGAAGTAAGCTTGGGGAGGTTGCGTGACACGCTGGGGAAGGATTCAAGACCCAGCTTGATGTAAACCCCGTCTTAGAGGGTTTACAGCATTCACACATAGATGCCACTACCTCTCTATCTTCTGCTATATGTGAGAAGTTTAGGAGGTTAGTTGTGGGTCTCTTGGAGGAGCAGGATCGGGCTCAGCTTGCTCTGGCATGTACACAGGTCCAAAGCGAACTCTCGGACAACCTTGAACATATTGTCTCAGCGTTACACAGCGGTCACTTCCCATTCAACCTCCGTCAGCGAATAAGTCCACTGATCTCTCCTTTCGCCATCAATCATACCAAATGGTGGGTGGTTCAGTGGCATGGATGTCGAAATTTAACCTGCACTGCTTCGTCCTTGGCACCTGTGTCCGGTCGCCTCAGACAGGGATACAGTGCCATCAATCTAGGAACGGTGATGAACAACCGAACGGAACTTCATCCCCAGCTCCCCTCGAGCATTCTAACCTATGAAGAAGGCCATCCTTCTTTGTTTGACACTGAGGGATGTTGGTTGAGAGAGGATGCCATCCTCTGTCAGGGTAGTCGGGACCGGGTGCTTAGGCACCAGTGTTGGAACACCGAGGGGACCTGTGAGATGAAGGCCAACCCAATACCCTCGTCCTCTTTAAAATACTTGGGACAGGGGTATTGGTGTTGGTACCAAGGGGGTAACGAATCGTATACAATTTATGGACTTAATTGTACCGAGCGAGGAGTACTCCTCCCCCGGAGCGTACAGTACCCTTAGTTCCGTTGTAGGTCTGGACGTCGCAGAGCAGCAAGGAAGAACCCCGATTACCCCGGAAAAAAAGACTAAAAATTTGCCCCGATGTTCCTGTGAGACTCCAGAAGATTCCTCTTGGCTTCGGCAAAGAACTTAAACAGCTCCTGCTGGACTTCAGCCAAGAGGAAGAAATTATACAACATCTTCGGGAGACGGAAAAACAGGCCACCATCCGACTTACCCATGACCGGACGAAAATTACTGTGGTTGCCACAGCATTGGAAAGGGACTCAAAGATTTCATGGTGGGAGAGTCTTTTTGGATACAGTCCTAAGGCAACCTCGTTTTTCAATTTACTGATACACCCGGTGATAGTGCTTCTGGTTCTGGTTGGACTCATGTACCTAGGACTGTGGTGGATGTACCGGAGGATCAAGAGACTAGCAGACCAACTAAGCCAGAACCAGACGGCACTTCACGAACTCAACCACCGGAGGCTCAGGACTTGATTTCACCAAAGTCCTGAAGCCTAAAAAGATCCAAAGGACAGGACAATTTGTGTGTGTGTTTGTGTGTGTGTGTGTGTGGAGGTGAGGGGGGGTTCAGGATGGCAAATTATCCTGAGACCCCATAAACTGAATTTTCATATGAGGTTTTGGGAGGTACATCCTATGCCTTCCTGAGACCTCATACAGGGAGTGCAGAATTATTAGGCAAGTTGTATTTTTGAGGATTAATTTTATTATTGAACAACAACCATGTTCTCAATGAACCCAAAAAACTCATTAATATCAAAGCTGAATATTTTTGGAAGTAGTTTTTAGTTTGTTTTTAGTTTTAGCTATTTTAGGGGGATATCTGTGTGTGCAGGTGACTATTACTGTGCATAATTATTAGGCAACTTAACAAAAAACAAATATATACCCATTTCAATTATTTATTTTTACCAGTGAAACCAATATAACATCTCAACATTCACAAATATACATTTCTGACATTCAAAAACAAAACAAAAACAAATCAGTGACCAATATAGCCACCTTTCTTTGCAAGGACACTCAAAAGCCTGCCATCCATGGATTCTGTCAGTGTTTTGATCTGTTCACCATCAACATTGCGTGCAGCAGCAACCACAGCCTCCCAGACACTGTTCAGAGAGGTGTACTGTTTTCCTTCCTTGTAAATCTCACATTTGATGATGGACCACAGGTTCTCAATGGGGTTCAGATCAGGTGAACAAGGAGGCCATGTCATTAGATTTTCTTCTTTTATACCCTTTCTTGCCAGCCACGCTGTGGAGTACTTGGACGGGTGTGATGGAGCATTGTCCTGCATGAAAATCATGTTTTTCTTGAAGGATGCAGACTTCTTCCTGTACCACTGCTTGAAGAAGGTGTCTTCCAGAAACTGGCAGTAGGACTGGGAGTTGAGCTTGACTCCATCCTCAACCCGAAAAGGCCCCAAAAGCTCAGCTTTGATGATACCAGCCCAAACCAGTACTCCACCTCCACCTTGCTGGCGTCTGAGTCGGACTGGAGCTCTCTACCCTTTACCAATCCAGCCACGGGCCCATTCACCTGGCCCATCAAGACTCACTCTCATTTCATCAGTCCATAAAACCTTAGAAAAATCAGTCTTGAGATATTTCTTGGCCCAGTCTTGACGTTTCAGCTTGTGTGTCTTGTTCAGTGGTGGTCGTCTTTCAGCCTTTCTTACCTTGGCCATGTCTCTGAGTATTGCACACCTTGTGCTTTTGGGCACTCCAGTAATGTTGCAGCTCTGAAATATGGCCAAACTGGTGGCAAGTGGCATCTTGGCAGCTGCACGCTTGACTTTTCTCAGTTCATGGGCAGTTATTTTGCGCCTTGGTTTTTCCACACGCTTCTTGCGACCCTGTTGACTATTTTGAATGAAACGCTTGATTGTTCGATGATCACGCTTCAGAAGCTTTGCAATTTTAAGAGTGCTGCATCCCTCTGCAAGATATCTCACTATTTTTGACTTTTCTGAGCCTGTCAAGTCCTTCTTTTGACCCATTTTGCCAAAGGAAAGGAAGTTGCCTAATAATTATGCACACCTTATATAGGGTGTTGATGTCATTAGACCACACCCCTTCTCATTACAGAGATGCACATCACCTAATATGCTTAATTGGTAGTAGGCTTTCGAGCCTATACAGCTTGGAGTAAGACAACATGCATAAAGAGGATGATGTGGTCAAAATACTCATTTGCCTAATAATTCTGCACGCAGTGTAGTATTGTGTATATCATAAATGTCCTCAGGTTTAGGTGGGTTGGGGAGGGGAACTGTGTAAATACGATGTATTTTGTGTGAATGGGGGTAAGATTAGGGCACGATAGGGACAGGCCCCCTCTGTTCGCCATTTGCCACCTTGAACCCATCTGTCCTCTGTCCATGGGAGAACCGCACTCATCCTTCAATCAAGACGGAACAAGGGATGTTGGTTAAAGAAAGTTAGCGCAGATGGAAAATTGAGACTATGAGGGTGAACCCGCTCCAGGTTCCTTGGGGGTGGACAACACCTGAAGATCGGCATTAATACCGAGAGACTGTGGGGGTGTGGTCACTCCAAATTCATTGGGGGTGGCCGACACCGGAAGATGGTTCCCTGAAAGAAAGGCCTGTTCTGTGAGGGTCAAATCGCTCCGGAAGTCAGGAAAAGACGACAGTAGGAGGGGTTGATACCGGAAGATGGAAGCAAAAGATGTCAAGAAAGTTCCCGCGAGAAGAAGACGGTGTATCCTGTGGATGGATGAGTAGGTTACGGTGAAGGGCAGGTCGGAGGAAGCTGGATGGGGGATGTCTAGGTACCTAAAGATCAATGTTCACTACAGTTCTTCCTGAACTTCCACCAAGGATGGGGGTGAGGGGGACAAATATGTCTCAACCCTTTCCCCCAAAAGATTGTTGAATTTCCAAAAACAGGGGGATTGTTGAGGAAGGGTTGAAATATATGCATATATAGGTATGTATGTATATATATATATATATATATATATATATATATATATATATATATACACTGCTCAAAAAAATAAAGGGAACACTTAAACAACACAATGTACCTCCAAGTCAATCACACTTCTGTGAAATCAAACTGTCCACTTAGGAAGCAACACTGAGTGACAATCAATTTCACATGCTGTTGTGCAAATGGGATAGACAACAGGTGGAAATTATAGGCAATTAGCAAGACACCCCCAATAAAGGAGTGGTTCTGCAGGTGGTGACCACAGACCACTTCTCAGTTCCTATGCTTCGTGGCTGATGTTTTGGTCACTTTTGAATGCTGGTGGTGCTTTCACTCTAGTGGTAGCATGAGACGGAGTCTACAACCCACACAAGTGGCTCAGGTAGTGCAGCTTATCCAGGATGGCACATCAATGTGAGCTGTGGCAAGAAGGTTTGCTGTGTCTGTCAGTGTAGTGTCCAGAGCATGGAGGCGCTACCAGGAGACAGGCCAGTACATCAGGAGATGTGGAGGAGGCCGTAGGAGGGCAACAACCCAGCAGCAGGACCGCTACCTCCACCTTTGTGCAAGGAGGAACAGGAGGAGCACTGCCAGAGCCCTGCAAAATGACCTCCAGCAGACCATAAATATGCATGTGTCTGCTCAAATGGTCAGAAACAGACTCCATGAGGGTGATATGAGGGCCCGACGTCCACAGGTGGGGGTTGTGCTTACAGCCCAACACTGTGCAGGACGTTTGGCATTTGCCAGAGAACACCAAGATTGGCAAATTCGCCACTGGCGCCCTGTGCTCTTCACAGATGAAAGCAGGTTCAAACTGAGCACATGTGACAGACATGACAGAGTCTGGAGACGCCGTGGAGAACGTTCTGCTGCCTGCAACATCCTCCAGCATGACCGGTTTGGCATTGGGTCAGTAATGGTGTGGGGTGGCATTTCTTTGGAGGGCCGCACAGCCCTCCATGTGCTCGCCAGAGGTAGCCTGACTGCCATTAGGTACCAAGATTAGATCCTCAGACCCCTTGTGAGACCATATGCTGGTGCGGTTGGCCCTGGGTTCCTCCTAATGCAAGACAATGCTAGACCTCATGTGGCTGGAGTGTGTCAGCAGTTCCTGCAAGACGAAGGCATTGATGCTATGGACTGGTCCGCCTGTTCCCCAGACCTGAATCCAATTGAGCACATCTGGGACATCATGTCTCGCTCTATCCACCAATGTCACGTTGCACCACAGACTGTCCAGGAGTTGGCAGACGCTTTAGTCCAGGTCTGGGAGGAGATCCCTCAGGAGACCGTCCGCCACCTCATCAGGAGCATGCACAGGCGTTGTAGGGAGGTCATACAGGCACGTGGAGGCCGCACACACTACTGAGCCTCATTTTGACTTATTTTAAGGACATTACATCAAAGTTGGATCAGCCTGTAGTGTGTTTTTCCACTTTAATTTTGAGTGTGACTCCAAATCCAGACCTCCATGGGTTGAAAATTTTGATTTCCATTTTTTTATTTTTGTGTGATTTTGTTGTCAGCACATTCAACTATGTAAAGAACAAAGTATTTCAGAAGAATATTTAATTAACTCAGATCTAGGATGTGTTATTTTTGTGTTCCCTTTATTTTTTTGAGAAGTGTATATATATATACACACTCACCTAAAGAATTATTAGGAACACCATACTAATACGGTGTTGGACCCCCTTTTGCCTTCAGAACTGCCTTAATTCTACGTAGCATTGATTCAACAAGGTGCTGATAGCATTCTTTAGAAATGTTGGCCCATATTGATAGGATAGCATCTTGCAGTTGATGGAGATTTGAGGGATGCACATCCAGGGCACGAAGCTTCCGTTCCACCACATCCCAAAGATGCTCTATTGGGTTGAGATCTGGTGACTGTGGGTGCCATTTTAGTACAGTGAACTCATTGTCATGTTCAAGAAACCAATTTGAAATGATTTGAGCTTTGTGACATGGTGCATTATCCTGCTGGAAGTAGCCATCAGAGGATGGATACATGTTCTCATTCTGTTTACGCCAAATTCGGACTCTACCATTTGAATGTCTCAAAGAAATCGAGACTCATCAGACCAGGCAACATTTTTCCAGTCTTCAACAGTCCAATTTTGGTGAGCTCATGCAAATTGTAGCCTCTTTTTCCTATTTGTAGTGGAGATGAGTGGTACCCGGTGGGGTCTTCTGCTGTTGTAGCCCATCCCCTCAAGGTTGTGCGTGTTGTGGCTTCACAAATGCTTTGCTGCATACCTCGGTTGTAATGAGTGGTTATTTCAGTCAACGTTGCTCTTCTATCAGCTTGAATCAGTCGACCCATTCTCCTCTGACCTCTAGCATCCACAAGGCATTTTTGCCCACAGGACTGCCGCATACTGCATGTTTTTCTCTTTTCACACCATTCTTTGTAAACCCTAGAAATGGTTGTGCGTGAAAATCCCAGTAACTGAGCAGATTGTGAAATACTCAGACCAGCCCGTCTGGCAGCAACAACCATGCCACGCTCAAAATTGCTTAAATCACCTTTCTTTCCCATTCTGACATTCAGTTTGGAGTTCAGGAGATTGTCTTGACCAGGACCACCCCCCTAAATGCATTGAAGCAGCTGCCATGTGATTGGTTGACTAGATAATTGCATTAATGAGAAATAGAACAGGTGTTCCTAATAATTCTTTAGGTGAGTGTATAAATTTATATATATATATATATATATATGCATGCGAACACGTGTGTGCATGTATAATATATATACATACATAAATAGGCACATTATAGGATGATGTGCGCAGATGTGCCCAAGATCCCAGCCTGATGGTGTGCGATAATGAGCGAAATCTCGTAGCAGCTCTGGGACTAACCGGTTTGACGCACATCCCTTGCCTGGCGCATGTGCTGAATTTGGTGGTGCAGAGATTCCTTAAAAATTACCCCGATATGTCAGAGCTGCTGCATAAAGTGCAGGCCGTCTGTGCGCGCTTTCGGCGTTCTCACCCTGCTGCTGCTCGCCTGTCAGCGCTGCAGCGTAACTTCGGCCTTTCCGTTCACCGCCTCATATGCGACGTGCCTGTTGAGGAAGGGTTGAAATATATGCATATATATGTATGTATGTATATATATATATATGCATGAGAACACGTGCGTGCATGTATAATATATATACATACATACATAAATAGGCGCATTATAGGATGATGTGCGCAGATGTGCCCAACATCTGCGCACATCTGTCCTTAATATTCCACAGGGGCTCATTGTGGCCCCTGTGGGGAATACGTGCCCCCTTATACATGTGCCCCCATATATGGGTCCCCTTATATTATGTTCCCCTTATAAATCGTATACCCCCATATCCATAGGCCCCTTTATATGTCCCCAAATTGACCTGAAACCAGGTGCATCAGTGTGAATGTGCCCCAAGCATTCACACTGATGCAATCTGGTTGATTGCATCAGAATGACCGGACAAGGGTCCGGTCATCCTAATGACTACAAAGTACTTAGATTCAACAGAATCTGAGTCCTTTGTTTTAATTATCGCTGCTGGAAATAATTATGCATGATAGAAGGAAGGGAGAAACCTCCCCTCCTTCTATTATGCGCATTCCGGCAGCGCGATTACTATCACGCTGCCCGGAATGCAAAGTGCTACAGGCGGGAGATCAAAGGCTTCTCACGCCTGTCAGCAACTGGCGGGGCCCCGAAGCGCTCGTGCGAGGACGTAGGGTTTCCGGCCAGTCATTCCCAAGTAGCTCCGAGGGTGGGTTCCTGCACCCACAAACGCCAGGTACACAATTGTCCAGCCAGGGCACAGTTCTGGAGGATGACGAGGTGGAGGATGAGGAGGAGGAACCATGTTCATAGCAGGGTGGCACGCAGACCAGCTAATGGCCATCACTGGTGCGTGGCTGGGGGGATACAGAGGACACAGACGATACACCTCCCACAGAGGACAGCTTTTCCCACATTTCCGCTCTTTATTTAAAAAAAATTTTTTATCTCCCTTAAGTTTGGTCTCTTTTTCTCACGCTCCCTCTCCTGTGTGGAACCCTGATTCGCTGATAACCGTGATCAACATGGTAGGCTCAGAAAAGAACATTGAAAGTTGATAGAGAAGATATCCAAATGGATGGTGGATGTCACTGGGGCACCTCTACATAGGTGACAGGAACATAAATTTAAAAATATCATCAATTACATTGTCAGGTGAAATTTTTCAAATTTTGCCGGATAGAAACACCTGCTCTGCATAGTTGACAGGGAATAAAATTTAAGAAATTCTTCATTAATTGATGCGCGACACATCCTTTCATTCAATGCTTAAATTTTAAAAAGTTGTCCCACTTTTACACTTTAATACTTTGTCCCATATTTCCGCTCTATAATTTTAAATTTAAAAAAATTAATCCTCCCTTAGATGTGGTCTCTATTTCTCACGCTCCCTCATCGGCCTGGAATCCTGATTCCCCGCCACCCGTGATCACCATGGTAGGCGCATAAAAGAACATCAAAAGTTGATAGAGCAGATATCAAATTGGATCGTGAACATCATGGGGATGTGCGACATGGTGGGGCAGTAAGTATGCACACGCCTACACGAACTGACTGACAGGGGTCAGCCCCTGCAACTTTTGGGTCACCAAATTGGGCACATGGCCTGAGCTTGCCCTTTACCCCTTGGAGGTGCTGGCCTGCCCTGCAGCCAGTGTATTGTCTGAACGTGTGTTTAGCACGACTGGAGCGGGTTATCACAGGTTATATTTCCCAATGTTTTGGGGGTGTACCCTGATTTAAATCAATAAAAATAAATTTAAATTTAAAAGCAGTGTAGACTACCTCCTCCTTATCCACCGCCGCTTCCACCCACACCGCCACATCCACCACCTCCTTATCCTCCTACTGCATATGAACCTAGTCCTCCTAGATCAAGATTATTATTTTATATTTTTACATATTTTATGTTATTTAAAGTCATTTCCCTATCCACAGCACTTGCCATGCTCTTAACTACATTTTGATGCCATTTGCAGCCCTCTAGCCCTTTCCATGACATTTTTACAGCCATTTTAGTGCTCAAAAGTTCGGATCCCCATTGACTTCAATGGGGTTCGGGGTCAAGTTCGGGTCAAGTGTAGGCTTCTGCTGCTCGACCTGATAGCTTACTGCTCAATATTGCAGCCCAGCTATCTCTCTCCAGGTTCTCCAATGCACATTGTTGTTCGAAATCCTGCAAATAGCTGTCTATGTCCATTTCGCCATCTGTAAAGGCTTTAAATGCAGCATAAATAATCTTACATCCCTGTCCATTAGCAGCTCTCTGTAGTGCCATTTTATCCCATTGTTGGGTTGTAGTCGCTTGTATTCTTGCGCTTTGTGCTTGCATTGCTTGCGCCATTATTTGGGCGATCGTCTCTTGTGATGGGTTGGGACCCAAAATGCTAAGCCTCCATCTTACGTCCTTTTGAAATTCTGTTTCTTCTGGCATCTCCATGGTAGCGTCGCTGGTTCTGTTGCTCTCTAGCAATTGGGCAATTATCGTGGCTTTCGGTTTGTTACTTGCCACTATGCCGCGAGCTTCCAGTAGTTCCTTTATCGTCGTTCGTTTGAAATGTTCGTATCTATAGGCCATTCAGATGAGTAAATCCGTACAACGTCTCCCGAAAACCAAGTAAATCCGAAGGTGTTGTGAATATATAGCTCCCAATCCCCCACAAACAGGATCCAGGACTTCAGAAAGGGGGTAAAAACTATCAACTTTATTAATGGCCACAGCTCACCCTTTTATCAAGTCCTCCAGCAAGGGTTACTCCCACGGGGCCCTTGTAGGGAACAGGCACACAAAATACAGTGACCAATCAATATACAGTAAGAAATAACACACTCCCACATGAACAGTAAAATCTCTCCTCTCTATCCTGGAGATAATTGGATAAAGGGGCCGGACATAGTTCCATGCATTCGATGACTAAGAACATTGTGTTTGCTTAATGCATCACAGGCAATATCCATTGTGTTTGTGGATTGCGTCACGGGCAATGTCCATTGTGTTCGCTAATGTCCATTGTGTTCGCTAACTGCGTCACAGGCAGATGAAGAGGTTTGTGTACATTTAAAGGGCAAAAAAAGGGTCAACTACATAAACAGCAGACGAAATACAAGAGTCTGGACATTCCTAAAACAGGGGTTTTGTCACACTCAGATTTTACAGTTTTCACAGCTGCACAGGTAATCACAGGCCAAAAGGTGTCCCATTAAAATTGTTGAAGCAAACTTTCCTACTCTGCACGTTGCTAGTTGACTTGTACTTTAGCATCCCAGTGTGTGGTGTAATACGTTACCATAAGCAATATCTCCCAACCTTCTGCTACAATATTTGAACAGGCTGCTAATCCACTCTTCCACCTTGCAATATGGAAATCTACACAGGTGGTCCAAACGTTGTGGCGTGTGCTCAGGCACTGAAGGCTTCTCCTGAACAGGGGTGCCTTAGAGTCCATAAAGTCATTTTTAAGACTGATCCCCTCTACAGCTCTTTCTCTACACCTCTCTTGCATCGGGCTCGCTTTCTGGAGATGTTCTGGCTGTATCTTGATTGGTAAAAGGTCCAGTAAGAGCTGGCCTGTCAGATTTACATATGCTTCCTTCGCCTAGACTTAGGCTGGAGTAGGCTACAACAGACTAACTGGAATAGATTGACTCTAGAATGTTTTGCCCTCTCTTATATACAGGGTGACACCAGCCCAATATAGTGGTGGCTAAAGACACAGCCTGTGATTACCATGTGCTTATAGAAAAAATATAGTAAATGCATACATGACAAACATATTTTTGGCACTTTGCAGTATAATGCGACTCATGGAGCAGGATGCTGCAGTAGTGGCCTGATGGATCCACTGCAGTGAAGTCCAGATCCCTGTACAATGGTTAAAGAGTGAATATAAGGGGGGCCACTAACCTCTCCCTAAAGACCCAAGGAGAGGCCCCGAGCCAAATTTGTTTAAGTTACGCAGCACTTTCGCATTTGCTTCGTAACAATTTCCTTCTGCTAAGCTCCTGCAAATGGACTATGGACAGTGGACATTTGTGGAAACTTGCCCTTATTGCTACTATGGAAAGCCATCAACTCCCTACTTTATTGCACTTTGGAGGGTTAACTTGCACTGTAATGTATGCTATTGTGTGTACTTATACTGTTTTATATTGTTGAACTGCATTAATATGTTTTTGCAATACGGTATATCCTGTTCATTTGTACTGTTATTACACTCTAGCTGCACTGCACTGTGGAAGGGTTTAAATGTACAGTACAGTCAGCTAATACTGAGAGGATTTTTGACTTTTACCTATGCAAAGTTTTGGAGGGGGAAAAAAAACAGACACATTGACATTCTGATTGTCTGGTTTAGCTCAGTTGTGTATGTCTAAAGACTTGTTTATATCTGGAAAACTGCTTATGCATTTGCATAGCCTTGAATTAAAGCTCTATACAAATTTATGATAAACAGAAATTGCAACAGTGTTTGTGCTTCGGCTGTGCTTCTCCATTCCACCTTTACCTCTAGAAGGTTGTAATATAGCTAGAAACTGTATATAAGAAGAGAAACCAGGGCTGCATTTACAGCTCATGCTACGCTAGGCCCTGGTCATATACGCCCCCCATTAAAGGTACTTTTACGCTTGACAATTACCACCATGTTTTGCTGCTTTTAATAGAAGTGTAATAATAAAGTGGTCAGTGTTAACAGAGAAGAAGATCAATGCTAAAACTGTTGCTTATCACTGAACATCAGTGGGGATGTGGTTACATTAATTGTGCCAGCACCACTCATTGTTACATAGCGCACAGCCGGGTCCTGGAAATCGGTGGTGTGGACTGTGTTCTCCAAGGCTCATTTGCTCAGGGCTAAATAAGACCCCTGGATAATAGCTCATACCATGAGTGGATAACAAACATTGTATCCTCATAGCCCCATACTATGACGGGACAAAATCTCCATACCATGACTGAATGATACCACCATACTGTGACTGGATAACACTGCCATTCAATGAATGCATAACACCGCCATACAATGACTGGATAACAGGGTATAAGGAGACACAGTTTAGGGTTTAAGGTGGCACAGTACAGAATATGATTAGGGTGCAGAGTACGGTGTATAATAAAGGGGCAAAGTACAGGGTATGACTGGGGTGCTGTGCAGGGTATGATAAGGGGCAAAATGCAGGGTATAAGAGGGCATAGTACATGTTGGGAAGCACAGTACCACCTATAAGGTGGCTCAGTGCAGGGTATAATAGTGGGGCATATTACAGGGTATTGAAAGCACAGTACAGATTAGAGGGCACAAAACAGGGTAGGGGGCTTTGTATAGGGTATGACAAGGGGACACACTACAGCTGGTTCCCTCAGAGGGAGTTGGGATTTATTATAAAAAATGAAAATAAAAAAGTTTAACTCTCTCACAATGCCTATCCTGATGGCCCCACCCTAGGCACGTGTCCTTGAGGGCCTAATTAGAAATACTGTCCTGATCAGAAGCCCTAGTTGTCTGCAGATGGGGACCAGTGCTTAATAGGAGACACTCTGCCAGACCGAATATGAGTGACCAAAAGAAGACACTGAGACGGGGATACTCTGCCACAGATCCTGGGTCACCAGCCCTATGACCAGAGAACCGGCTGGACGACTGAGCCACAAACCCTGGGCCACCAGACTTTGGCCAGGGAGCCAGCTTTCTGAGAGAGACAGAGAGGAGGGGGGGGGGGGGGGGGGGACAGCTAGCTCAAGTCTCAGACTGAAGAAGTCAGTTCTGTGCTTTGCATGTGTTGACTTGTACTGAGTTCCTCCAGTAAAGAAGCACACTGGTTTACTGCAAACATTGACTCTCTGGAGTTATTTCCCATTGGGGTGCACCATGCCTTACCAGCAGCAACATATGGTGACTAGAGATGGCCTTGCGGTTTGCCTGGGCGGTCGTTTCGCAGCAAAGTTTGCGTGTTCGCGATTCGCCAAACATGCAAATATATGGAGATATTCGCGCCCTCCATATTCTTTTACATTGTGAAGAACTTTGACCCATGACACATCCATCAGGAGGTACAGGACAGCCAATTGAGACGTTTCAGCACATGGACATACCCCCTACCTTATAAGTAAACTTGATCTGGCCGCCATTTTACATTCAGTGTTTTACCAGTGTAGGGAGAGGTTGCTGTGTGGAGCAGGGACAGGCTGTTAGGGACACCAAACGCTAGCTAATAGGGCCACAAAAGTACTTTTAAGGACTGGTATAGGTGTGCTATCGATAGGTGTGATACACAGAGGGGTGCGATATACTTATAATATACTTTTATAATGAGTCATAAACACATAGATCTATATAGTGATCACCTGGAAGTCAGGGGCCTAGGGGCTTACTAGGGCCATTTTTATATAGGGTAAGGTTCCGGACGGGGTCACTCTTATCAGGGCGGGTGGTCTGTGGTTAGTCTATCAAGCAGGGCTGTGGAGTCGGAGTCAAGGAGTCGGAGGAAATTTTGGGTACCTGGAGTCGGAGTCGGCAAACAATGCACCGACTCCGACTCCTACTTAATTTAGATTGGAATAAAAAAAAAAGCAAGTTTAAATGTCCCAATTCACAAAAAGTTATAATTAATGACTTCTCTACTGTAAGAATAAAGACCAATGCATGCAGTGCCCCACGTAACCGCAAAACGAACACGTTAAGTGACCGTGAAGAAGCATGCTTTTCATGTGCTTCACTATATGGCACGCAACGCACAATTTGGAGCTGCAATACTTATACTTTCCATAGTGTTGTGTTCTGCTTTTACAGGGAACGCAGCGTCCATGTGTAACCTAGCCTCTCACTGATAAGGGATTAAATAAATATGTTTTTTGCAGGACTAGAGACACTTGTATAAGTGAAGGGAATGGAGGGCCAATAGTTCAAGACTGAAGCTGTAAACCATTGGAAAAACTGCTGTCATTTAGCTAAGGCTATAAAAACTTGTAAACTCCGATTGTTAGCTTAAACTTTAAACATGACTATGGGATTCTCCTAGGAAAATCATGTTTTAGAATAAATGCCCCTTCCTGGATCCTCCCACTGCCCTATCTTCAGCAGCAGATAAGCACACAAAGGAGAAAGCAGCAGATAATACAGAGGAGTCGGGGAGTCGGAAGTACATAAAACTGAGGAGTCGGAGTTGGAACATTTATCTACTGACTCCACAGCCCTGCTATCAAGGCCAGAATAGCACCCCCTGTATGGCAATATCAGGGACAGTTCTCTGCCCACCCTGTCCTTCAATACCACATCATCATCTAGCCCAGGGATAAATGTTTTTTGCTTTCCCTCCGGGATTCATGGATGTGCACTGGAACCCCCCGGATTGTGGTAGGACATATGGTTTCTGATTTGGTGCCGCCGAGCACTTATTACCTACCACATCTTTGCTTTTTGCTTAACTTTAATAATTTAATTTATTTTCATTTTGAGGGATATCTTTTCCATTCACACGTCCGCAAAATGGGTCCGCATTCGTTCCGCAATTTTGCGGAACGGGTGCAGACCAATTCATTTTCAATGGGGCCGGAATGTGCTGTCCGCATCCGCATTTGCGGATCCGCACTTCCGCATCCGTGCTTCCGTTTCCGAAAAAAAAAGAACATGTCCTATTCTTGTCTGCAATTGCAGACAAGATTAGGCATTTTCTATTATAGTGCCGGCGTTGTGCGGTCCGCAAATTACAGAATGCACATTGCCGTTGTCCATGTTTTGCGGATCCGCAAAACACTTACGGACGTGTGAATGGACCCTCATAGTAAGATTATTAACCGCCTCCGGACCGCCTAAAGCAGGATCGCGTTCCGGAGGCGGCAGCGCTGCGCAGAGTCACGCATATACGCGTCATCTCGCGAGACTTCGCTCAAAGCCGGCCCGCGCATGCGCATCGCGGGCCGGCAAAAGTTAAAGAACAATTTCGTCACCAGCCTGCCAGCAACGATCATTGGCTGGCAGGCTGGCGATTTTCAAAAAAACTAATCACAAGCCATATAACAGATCATATTAGTAAATATGATCTGTTATATGGCTTGTCTGCTCCTCTGCTGGTCCTTTTCGTCAGTTGGATCCAGCACAGGAGCAGACTGAACTGTGAGTACACCAAACACTACACCTTAGCCCCAGATCACCCCCCTGCACCCCAATTAACCCTTTGATCACCCCTTTGATCGCCCCTGTCAATCACTAGTGAAAGACAAAAAGTGATCAGTGTAAACTGTCACTTTTTTTCCCACTAGTATTGTCTGTTAGGTTTTAGGATTAGTTTAGGCCCCTTGGTTAGGTAGTTTAGCGTCAGTTAGCGCCCAGCCCACCGCACCGCAGTCACTTATTCGCTGATTAGCGTATCGCTAATCAGCATTTGTACTTTTATAGTATCTGTAAGTGATCAAAACTGATCACGGTCAGATCTATAATAGTATTAGTGTCACTTTAGTTCGCCCTCCACCCAAAACGCAGTGTTTGCCCGATCAGGCCTGATCGGTTGCCCACACGTGCGTTCACCCACGCCCGCCCCACCGCAGTGACAAAAAATATTTTTTTTTGATCACTGCACATTCACTTTACAAGCACTGCGGCGATAAAAAAATCAGTTCTCCGTTGTTGACTCGGCACACCCCGGTTCTTCGTCTCGCTAAATTTTTATTTAAAATCCGAGATCTCGCGAGACGAAGAACCGGGGTGCGCCGAGTCGCACCCCGGTTCTTCGTCTCGCTAAATTTTTATTTAAAATCCGAGATCTCGCGAGACGAAGAACCGGGGTGCGCCGAGTCAACAACGGAGAGCGGTGAAGACAGAAGGAGAACCCCGGAGAGTTGAGAAGACCCCCCCGGATAGCGGAGAAGACCCGTCGGGATAGCGGAAGAAGAAGAGCCCCCCCTGGTAAAAGAGCTAATAAAGAAGACAGGGGGCGGCCTCCGGAGCAGAAAAATAAAATATTTTAATACACTGTGTGGTTTATTTGTGTTTTTACCACTTTTCTTGCAGGTGAATGGGTAGGGGTACGATGTACCCCATACTCATTCACTTAGGGTGGGGGGCCGGTATCTGGGGGCCCCCTTATTAAAGGGGGCTCCCAGATTCCGATAAGCCTCCCGCCCGCATACCCCGACAACCAACGGCCAGGGTTGTCGGGAAGGGGCCCTGTCCTCATCAACATGGGGACAGGGTGCTCTGAGGTGGGGGGGCCGCAGTGCGCCCCCTGCCCCAGAGCACCCAACCCCCCCATGTTGAGGGCATGCAGCCTGGTCCGGCTCAGGAGGGGGGGGGGCGCTCGCTCGTCCCCACTCCCTTCCTGGCTGGCCGGGTAGCGTGCTTTGGATACGGGTCTGGTATGGATTGTAGGGGGACCCCCTACGCCGTTTTTTTCGGCGTAGGGGGGGCTCTCCTTACAACCCATAACAGACCTAAGGGCCCGGTATGCTCCTGAGGGGGGGACCCATGCCGGATTTTTATTTAAAATCCGGCGGGGACTTCCCCCTCAGGATTCATAACAAACGCCGCACACGTGTAGAATTGGCGGGAATCCAAGTCGGATCTCCCGTCGCTTCTATGACGCGCTTGCTGGGATGTGCTGTCACTATTCCAGTGAGTGCGAGATCTCGGCACCATGTCGCCGAGTATCAGCGCGACGCTGTCGTGCTAAAAGCACAATATCACAAACACCTACTGTATGAGGGAAAAGATCAGACCCTGTAGCCGGTCGGTTGCCCTGACTACCTGGGGAGCAGTGGGAAGACAGTCTGGGACTTGGTGTCACCCTTATTTGGCAAGGGGTACCATCTTTATGTGGACAATTTCTACACAAGTGTGGCCCTCTTTAGGCATTTGTTTCTAGAACGGATTTGCGCCTGTGGCACCGCGCGAACTAGTCGCGTGGGCTTCCCCCAATGGCTCGTTACCACCCGTCTTGCAAGGGGGGAGAGGGCTGCCTTGTGTAACGAAGAACTGCTCGCGGTGAAATGGAGAGACAAGCATGACGTTTACATGCTCTCCTCCATTCACGCAGACACGACAATACAAATTGAGCGAGCAACCCGTGTCATTGAAAAGCCCCTCTCAGTCCACGACTATACTTTGCTCATGGGAGGGGTGGACTTCAATGACCAGATGTTGTCTCCGTATTTAGTTTCCCGACGCACCAGACGCTGGTATAAGAAGGTGTCTGTATATTTGATTCAATTGTCTCTGTACAATAGTTTTGTTCTCTACAGTAAGGCTGGGAGAACAGGATCCTTCCTCAAATTCCAGGAAGAGATCATCGAGAACCTCCTGTATCCAGAAGGTTCCGTGGCCCCATCCACCAGTGTAGTTAGCCGTCTACACGAGCGACATTTCCCCAGTGTTGTTCCTGGTACCTCAACCCAACCGTCACCCCGAAAAAGATGTCGTGTCTGTAGCAGGAGTGGAATAAGGCGTGACACCCGCTATTTCTGTCCTGACTGTCCTGACCACCCTGCCCTATGCTTTGGTGAGTGTTTCCGGAAGTACCACACACAGGTACACTTAGCATAGGGATCACATCTCACCAGGACAGGCACACAGGGCTATTAGGGCCCTTTTACTCACAGCTGCTGCAAACCTCTCCTTTCACCTGGGATAAAGTGCATAACCTACTTCACCACATCTTTGGGCGCTTTGCGCTTTGCACATTGTCCCATGGGGAAGGAGAGGTTTGTTCTATAAAAGGTAAAAAAAACTAAACAAAAAAAAAAATACCGGTAAGTAAAAAAGTTAACGTTCAGTTAAAAAAGTTAAAAAAAGTTTATATGTTTGGTTCAAAAGTTAATAAATTTATTGCGTTGCGGCCTGGTTTTTTCTTTTTTGTTTTGTTTTTTTTACCTTCCAGGTGGACCAACCGATCGACTAGCTGCAGCACTGATGTGCATTCGGACAGAAGCATTGCGCTGCTGTCAGATTACACGCAAGTCGGTGTATGCGGCGCTGCAAGACGAGATTTCTCCTCTGCAGTAAAAGATACGTTTGCCGATGCATATGAGCTGAGGAGGTGGCGGTGTTCATATACTTTGGCAAACACTTTGTATATGTAAAAAAAAAAATCCTGGCAAGGATTTATTCATCCACATCGATTGATGTGAATGGAGAAATCGGGTTTGCCAGGGCATACGAGCTAAGTGGGTATGGATGTTGGGCGGAGCTCCTATGTCCTGGCAGACGCCTTTCCCCTCCTTTTTCTTTTTTTGGCAGAGATTTTTTCATCCACATTGATGGATGCGAATGAAGAAATCTGTGCCGTTCATTTTTTTCTTTCAGCCCAGAGGCTGAACGAAAAAAAAAAAAATCTCATTACCTGTATGCTCAATATAAGGAGAATAGCAGAAACTCCTAATGCTGGCCATACATGTAATGATTGCGGAGACCCTCAAATGCCAGGGCAGTACAAACACCCCACAAATGACCCCAATTTGGAAAGAAGACACCCCAAGGTATTTGCTGAGGGGCTTATTGAGTCCATGAAAGATTGAAATTTTTGTCCCAAGTTAGCGGAAAGGGAGACTTTGTGAGAAAAAAAAAACAAAAAAATCAATTTCCGCTAACTTGTGCCAAAATTTTTTTTTTTCTATGAACTCGCCATGCCCCTCATTGAATACCTTGGGGTGTCTTCTTTCCAAAATGGGGTCACATGTGGGGTATTTATACTGCCCTGGCATTTTAGGGGCCCCAAAGCGTGAGAAGAAGTCTGGTATCCAAATGTCAAAAAATGCCCTCCTAAAAGGAATATGGGCCCCTTTGCCCACCTAGGCTGCAAAAAAGTGTCACACATGTGGTATCTCCGTATTCAGGAGAAGTTGGAGAATGTGTTTTGGGGTGTCATTTTACATATACCCATGCTGGGTGAGATAAATATCTTGGTCAAATGCCAACTTTGTATAAAAAAATGGGAAAAGTTGTCTTTTGCCAAGATATTTCTCTCACCCAGCATGGGTATATGTAAAATGACAATAAATGTAAAAGAGAAATAGGGGACGGCTCACCTCTGATTTTATGATGGAAAGGTGCACCAAACTGATGTTGTACCCAATCACCAAAAAACAAATGTATAGAAAATAGAATAGGCACTCTTATATCTGGTTCAGTAGGTAGGCAATACGACTCAAACAATGTGATATACTGAGTAGATTTATTGATAGCAGTATATAACAGTATGCAATTGATAATGAAAACCTAATACTTCAATACTCAAATTGAATAAATAAAACACACTTAAAATTGATATATAAAATGCACATAAGACGATCCACTGTTATAGCTAGTGGACAGCTAGAGGTCCAGTCCAATGATAGGGGGGACACGATGTTAGTCCACTATCTAAAGCAGCGGCTAGCAGCAAGTGAACTACCAGAGGACCATGTGAATAAATATATGTGCAAATAAATATTCAAATAAATAAAAAATTCCTAAAGTGACGTGTTGAAACTAGTGACTAAGTGGCCAGTATATAAAAGTGACAAGGTATATAGAATCAAACATATGATGAAAACACTAAAAGTGAATTAGTATATAATCGATATAAATAAATAAGTAAGTATCTCTGGTAAATTAATATAATTGCTAACTCCCGCTTGTAATGGTGTTCCACAAGAATATCACTATCAGTTAAAAAGCGTGTGGTCTGGATCGCTGTTTCATCCACATAGTTGTCCGCAAATAGAATGTATTAAAGCAGGCAGGCTGTATCTATAAACGGCCACAGCAATAGTATGGATGTATCCAATGGTATGGCAATTCAATAGAGCAATAATGTCAGTGTGGCAAACAATGTAACGGAATATCTGGACAGAAGTGCGTATATATCCAGCTATATTGTGTCAATCCACATGTGTCGGAGCTGCTAGCTTTTACTCACATATATTCCCACCGTGGCGTCCCACGAGGTATAAGTTCGGGTAGGCTTGTTTCTCTATAGCGCAACTGCGCTTAGACGCTTATAATGCTGTCTCTCTCCGGCTGTGAATACAAATGCTGGCTATGTCGCAATAGCAGTCCACGTCCGGTTTCCTTGGTTGAAATCAGTGTTCCACCTGTCTAGCTCAGTGCTAGTGCCGGAACATCAGATGCATCAATCAATTTTGATGGCTCCAAGTAGCTTCGCAGTTCAGTTTTCTTTCAGAGCTGCATTCCTGGCGTCCTTAAGAAAGCGCTTTCTCAGTATCAAATTATTACCGGTATGTTGTCAGGTCCAAATGTCCTTTGCCAGACGCGTTTCAAAGGCTTCCTGCCTTCTTCCTCAGTGGCTCATTTGGAACTGACTCACTAACCGGCTTTTTATCCTCCATCAGGTTCTTTAGTAAACCTGCAATGGACCCAAATGGAACTGGGTTTCATAGGCGCATTCAGTTGGTATTGAGATAGTCATGCGGTATATATGCGGTTTCTTATACAGCCGTGCGTTTTTTTATATACAGCATTGCGTTTTTTTGTCTTCTGTGTCACTATATTCACCTACATCATTCTACATAACAAATATTTTATTTTTCTAGTTGTGGTTAGATCTTATATGAATAAAATCTTAGTATATAATACATTTATGTCATTTGACTCACTAAAATACAATATTTGTACATCTTTATTATATTAAAACCATATTAAATAGTTAAGAGCTTCTGTATTAGGTCTAAAATTTATATAAAAGAACTAAAAATATAAATAACAATATAAATAAAAATCAAATAAAATAGTTTCGGCATTATATTCAACAATTGCATATATAAATCTTCATTTGCTGTACAGCAGACTATAACATGTGGGGCTCATCAGCAGTGGCTAGGGCAGAGCATATCCGACCCCAATCCTTCCATCTTTCCCCCATATGCTCTGCCCTAGCCACTGCTGATGAGCCCCACATGTTATAGTCTGCTGTACAGCAAATGAAGATTTATATATGCAATTGTTGAATATAATGCCGAAACTATTTTATTTGATTTTTATTTATATTGTTATTTATATTTTTAGTTCTTTTATATAAATTTTAGACCTAATACAGAAGCTCTTAACTATTTAATATGGTTTTAATATAATAAAGATGTACAAATATTGTATTTTAGTGAGTCAAATGACATAAATGTATTATATACTAAGATTTTATTCATATAAGATCTAACCACAACTAGAAAAATAAAATATTTGTTATGTAGAATGATGTAGGTGAATATAGTGACACAGAAGACAAAAAAACGCAATGCTGTATATAAAAAAACGCACGGCTGTATAAGAAACCGCATATATACCGCATGACTATCTCAATACCAACTGAATGCGCCTATGAAACCCAGTTCCATTTGGGTCCATTGCAGGTTTACTAAAGAACCTGATGGAGGATAAAAAGCCGGTTAGTGAGTCAGTTCCAAATGAGCCACTGAGGAAGAAGGCAGGAAGCCTTTGAAACGCGTCTGGCAAAGGACATTTGGACCTGACAACATACCGGTAATAATTTGATACTGAGAAAGCGCTTTCTTAAGGAATGCAGCTCTGAAAGAAAACTGAACTGCGAAGCTACTTGGAGCCATCAAAATTGATTGATGCATCTGATGTTCCGGCACTAGCACTGAGCTAGACAGGTGGAACACTGATTTCAACCAAGGAAACCGGACGTGGACTGCTATTGCGACATAGCCAGCATTTGTATTCACAGCCGGAGAGAGACAGCATTATAAGCGTCTAAGCGCAGTTGCGCTATAGAGAAACAAGCCTACCCGAACTTATACCTCGTGGGACGCCACGGTGGGAATATATGTGAGTAAAAGCTAGCAGCTCCGACACATGTGGATTGACACAATATAGCTGGATATATACGCACTTCTGTCCAGATATTCCGTTACATTGTTTGCCACACTGACATTATTGCTCTATTGAATTGCCATACCATTGGATACATCCATACTATTGCTGTGGCCGTTTATAGATACAGCCTGCCTGCTTTAATACATTCTATTTGCGGACAACTATGTGGATGAAACAGCGATCCAGACCACACGCTTTTTAACTGATAGTGATATTCTTGTGGAACACCATTACAAGCGGGAGTTAGCAATTATATTAATTTACCAGAGATACTTACTTATTTATTTATATCGATTATATACTAATTCACTTTTAGTGTTTTCATCATATGTTTGATTCTATATACCTTGTCACTTTTATATACTGGCCACTTAGTCACTAGTTTCAACACGTCACTTTAGGAATTTTTTATTTATTTGAATATTTATTTGCACATATATTTATTCACATGGTCCTCTGGTAGTTCACTTGCTGCTAGCCGCTGCTTTAGATAGTGGACTAACATCGTGTCCCCCCTATCATTGGACTGGACCTCTAGCTGTCCACTAGCTATAACAGTGGATCGTCTTATGTGCATTTTATATATCAATTTTAAGTGTGTTTTATTTATTCAATTTGAGTATTGAAGTATTAGGTTTTCATTATCAATTGCATACTGTTATATACTGCTATCAATAAATCTACTCAGTATATCACATTGTTTGAGTCGTATTGCCTACCTACTGAACCAGATATAAGAGTGCCTATTCTATTTTCTATACATTTGTTTTTTGGTGATTGGGTACAACATCAGTTTGGTGCACCTTTCCATCATAAAATCAGAGGTGAGCCGTCCCCTATTTCTCTTTTACATTTATTTCCATTTGTATCCACTGAGGACAGAGCTCCCCCTGCTTTAAGGATGGATATCTGGAATCACATGGAAAGCAAGCGACTCAAAGTAGAAACGTATAGGTTTGAAGATTTTACTACTCATGATGCCAATGTCACTGGGGGAGAGAAACCCATAGAAGAAATTTTTAGGGAACTTGAACCATTGCTGTTAAAACAATTAAGACAACAGTGGGAAATCAAGTCACTTAAACTATGTATTGAGGATAAAAAAATCCCCAAGGGGTTAAGGATATCTAAGATCCCTGCACTAGATCTATGTAATGAGGAATTTAATAAAGAGTGGGAAGCTCTGCTCTTCTCCCAATCAATAATGGTAATACAACTTATTATAAAAAGGAGAAGTAAACTTTTGGAAGAACTAACTGAGAGAATTAATACAATAAAAATCTCTGTTGAAAAATTACCTGCCAATGAGGAATTAGCTATATGGCAGGCACGCATATGTAGGAGTCTAGACAAAATGGAATCAGAAATAATATATAAGAAAACAAAAAAATATAGATTTAATGCCAAACCGATGGAAAGTCATCAATATAGAAATGATTCACAAGAAGGGGATTCAAATATTGGACCTTTAGATCACCATAATGATGATATATATCCTCCTAGATTTAATATACCTGTGAATAATAGATTTGAGGCATTGAATGATAACCATTTTTTAGACAGAACTCCACCGCACCACAAGACAAGAATCAGACAGAGATCACAGTCACCAATCAATACATATGTCCAACACCAACAGATAGACACAGGCCACAACATGAGAACCAGACACAGATCGAGGTCACTAATAAGAGAACAACCACATACGTACAATCTGAGGACCAGACTCAATCACCAAATAGACGATTACGAGTCGCAACAGAGGACCCGCCCCCCCCAGAACTACAGACCGCATCATACACCCAAATATCGGAGAGAGGGGACACACAGATACTCACAGAACCTAGACCCAAAAGACAGACACGAAGATCCCAAAGAAAAAAGAGGGACTCACAACAGACACAGGTAAACAATTCAGACGCTATAGTGAACCTTAGTTCGGCTGTCTTGACTGAGTCTCAGAAAAGACTGCTAAACAGGGGTCTCAAATTTGCACCTACAGCGAAACTGAACAAATTCGACACATATGTAGGGATAGAAAAATTTGTGAGGAAACTGTGCTTGAAGAAATATTTTCTAAAAAACCCGATATTGGCAAACACAGATGAACATGTGGATGGTGAAATCCAACGTACAATCTTGAAACCAAAGTCTAAAAAATTCCCTAGACAGGAAATTGGAGTAGAGATAGCGACTTTTAGAAAAAATTTAGAGACAGATCTGAGGAAAATATCTGATAAACAATTAAGGAGAAATAATCTGACTGTACAGGAGATGAATGCAATTAAAGAATTGCAAAAAATTAATAATCTTACTATTCGTCCTGCTGACAAAGGGGGAGCTATTGTACTTCTTGATACTACCAAATATAATGCAGAGTGCTTAAGACAGCTTGCGGACACAGCAACATATAAGAAATTGAGTAAGGATCCAATAGAAGAATTCTCAGAACTTCTGAACCAATACTGCGATAGAGGGTTGGAGGATGGACTCCTCTCTAAACAGGAATCCGACTTTATTTTGGGGACACAGCATAGACTACCTGTGTTTTACTGTCTCCCTAAGATACACAAAACTATGTCGGATCCACCAGGTCGCCCCATAATTTCGGGTATAGAGTCTTTGTCATCCAATCTATCTAGATATATAGATCAACTAATTCAGCCTACAGTGAGAAATACTCCATCATATTTGAAAGATACCACACAGATTGTCCATATTTTGGAGAATCTGAAAGTGGAGCCTCACTGGCTTATAGGTACATTGGATGTGCAATCGCTCTATACCGTAATTGACCATGAACAGGGCATAAATAATATGAAATCACAGCTGAGGAGTGATGGTAATCTTGGAGAGAGACAAATAGAATTTTTAGGGGAAGGTGTTAGATACATTTTAACACACAATTATTTCTTTTTTGAGGGGGCTTATTACCTGCAGACACGTGGCACTGCCATGGGCACCAGGTTCGCCCCCAGTTATGCCAACTTATTTATGGCCCAGTGGGAACAGGATACCATCTTGCCCAGGCTGGGGTCGGACCTGGTGCTCTGGCAGCGTTACATAGATGACATTATTTTTGTCTGGCAGGGAGATATGTCTAGCCTCTACACCTTCTTGGAAGACATAAATAATAATCAATGCAACCTTAAATTCTCCTCCAACATTAATCAGGATTATACAGAATTCTTGGATATTCGGATCACCATTCAGGGAGATCACTTTGTGTGCACCACTTTCCAGAAAGAAGTAGCTAAGAACAGCTTCATCCTCTTTTCTAGCTGTCATCTGCCCTTATGGCTATTGAACATACCTACGGGTCAGTTCCGTAGAATAAAGAGGAACTGTACGAATCAGACAGAATTTGAGGATGAGGCTGTAATTATGAAGAATAAATTTTTGGAGAAAGATTATCCAGAGAAAGCTGTCGAAAAAGCACTATGCAAAGTCAGGAAAATGGACAGAAAAATGTTTTTTGAAGGCAAACAAAAGAAGGATGATAAACCCATTGATGATAATAAATTCCGAATAATACTGCCGTATAACGCACAACATAAAAGAATAGAACAAAGCATTAAAAAGAATTGGCATCTGATTCAAAAAGATAAAATTATAGGCCCCCTAATCCCACCATTACCGGTGATAGTCTATACAAAGGCCCCTAATTTAGGCCTGAAAATAGCACCGTCTATTAAAAATAAGAAAAAAGAAAATGGCTCTGGTAATAAATGGTTAAGGTTGAGTGGGTTTTATAGATGCGGAAGCTGTATTAATTGCAGGAACACTTCATTTCCGAAAAAAACCATGCGAGTGACCTCAACACAAAATAATTTTTCAGTTGAGATAAAAGATCTTCTCACTTGTAACAGCTCAAATGTAATCTACATTATTGAATGCCCATGTGCGAAACAATATATCGGCAGGACTAAAAGACCACTAAAAGTTAGAATAGCGGAACATATCAACAATATTAAGAAAGGGTACGATAAACATGTATTATCGAAACATTTTAAATTAATACACAATCAAGATCCTAAATTCCTAACCTTTGCAGCATTTGAACAAATAGAACATCATTGGAGGGGGGGCAATCACATTGCCCGAATGTCTAGGGCAGAGTCTAGGAAGATATTTGAATTCGGCAGTTTGGCTCCGGCCGGACTCAATGCCGAGTTGGAAATATTCGGGTTTTTATGACGGGTCGGGTGTCTTCGGCCCATGGGGGGCACTAGTCGGGCTGTTTAGCAGCACTATGGCCCCCCCTGCGCTGGAGATCTCCGACCCCAATCCTTCCATCTTTCCCCCATATGCTCTGCCCTAGCCACTGCTGATGAGCCCCACATGTTATAGTCTGCTGTACAGCAAATGAAGATTTATATATGCAATTGTTGAATATAATGCCGAAACTATTTTATTTGATTTTTATTTATATTGTTATTTATATTTTTAGTTCTTTTATATAAATTTTAGACCTAATACAGAAGCTCTTAACTATTTAATATGGTTTTAATATAATAAAGATGTACAAATATTGTATTTTAGTGAGTCAAATGACATAAATGTATTATATACTAAGATTTTATTCATATAAGATCTAACCACAACTAGAAAAATAAAATATTTGTTATGTAGAATGATGTAGGTGAATATAGTGACACAGAAGACAAAAAAACGCAATGCTGTATATAAAAAAACGCACGGCTGTATAAGAAACCGCATATATACCGCATGACTATCTCAATACCAACTGAATGCGCCTATGAAACCCAGTTCCATTTGGGTCCATTGCAGGTTTACTAAAGAACCTGATGGAGGATAAAAAGCCGGTTAGTGAGTCAGTTCCAAATGAGCCACTGAGGAAGAAGGCAGGAAGCCTTTGAAACGCGTCTGGCAAAGGACATTTGGACCTGACAACATACCGGTAATAATTTGATACTGAGAAAGCGCTTTCTTAAGGACGCCAGGAATGCAGCTCTGAAAGAAAACTGAACTGCGAAGCTACTTGGAGCCATCAAAATTGATTGATGCATCTGATGTTCCGGCACTAGCACTGAGCTAGACAGGTGGAACACTGATTTCAACCAAGGAAACCGGACGTGGACTGCTATTGCGACATAGCCAGCATTTGTATTCACAGCCGGAGAGAGACAGCATTATAAGCGTCTAAGCGCAGTTGCGCTATAGAGAAACAAGCCTACCCGAACTTATACCTCGTGGGACGCCACGGTGGGAATATATGTGAGTAAAAGCTAGCAGCTCCGACACATGTGGATTGACACAATATAGCTGGATATATACGCACTTCTGTCCAGATATTCCGTTACATTGTTTGCCACACTGACATTATTGCTCTATTGAATTGCCATACCATTGGATACATCCATACTATTGCTGTGGCCGTTTATAGATACAGCCTGCCTGCTTTAATACATTCTATTTGCGGACAACTATGTGGATGAAACAGCGATCCAGACCACACGCTTTTTAACTGATAGTGATATTCTTGTGGAACACCATTACAAGCGGGAGTTAGCAATTATATTAATTTACCAGAGATACTTACTTATTTATTTATATCGATTATATACTAATTCACTTTTAGTGTTTTCATCATATGTTTGATTCTATATACCTTGTCACTTTTATATACTGGCCACTTAGTCACTAGTTTCAACACGTCACTTTAGGAATTTTTTATTTATTTGAATATTTATTTGCACATATATTTATTCACATGGTCCTCTGGTAGTTCACTTGCTGCTAGCCGCTGCTTTAGATAGTGGACTAACATCGTGTCCCCCCTATCATTGGACTGGACCTCTAGCTGTCCACTAGCTATAACAGTGGATCGTCTTATGTGCATTTTATATATCAATTTTAAGTGTGTTTTATTTATTCAATTTGAGTATTGAAGTATTAGGTTTTCATTATCAATTGCATACTGTTATATACTGCTATCAATAAATCTACTCAGTATATCACATTGTTTGAGTCGTATTGCCTACCTACTGAACCAGATATAAGAGTGCCTATTCTATTTTCTATACATATGTAAAATGACACCCCAAAAAACATTCCCCAACTTCTCCTGAATACGGAGATACCACATGTGACACTTTTTTGCAGCCTAGGTGGGCAAAGGGGCCCACATTCCAAAGAGCACCTTTCGGATTTCACAGGTCATTTACCTACTTACCACACATTTGGGCCCCTAGAATGCCAGGGCAGTATAACTACCCCACAACTGACCCCATTTTGGAAAGAAGACACCCCAAGGTATTCTGTGAGGGGCATGGCGAGTTCCTAGAATTTTATATTTTTTGTCACAAGTTAGTGGAAAATGATGATTTTTTTCTTTTTTTTTTTACAAAGTCTCATATTCCACTAACTTGTGACAAAAAATAAAAACTTCCATGAACTCACTATGCCCATCAGCGAATACCTTGGGGTGTCTTCTTTCCAAAATGGGGTCACTTGTGGGGTAGTTATACTGCCCTGGCATTCTAGGGGCCCAAATGTGTGGTAAGGAGTTTGAAATCAAATTCTGTAAAAAATGACCAGTGAAATCCGAAAGGTGCTCTTTGGAATATGGGCCCCTTTGCCCACCTTTGCTGCAAAAAAAGTGTCACACATGTGGTATCTCCGTATTCAGGAGAAGTTGGGGAATGTGTTTTGGGGTGTCATTTTACATATACCCATGCTGGGTGAGAGAAATATCTTGGCAAAAGACAACTTTTCCCATTTTTTTATACAAAGTTGGCATTTGACCAAGATATTTCTCTCACCCAGCATGGGTATATGTAAAATGACACCCCAAAATACATTCCCCAACTTCTCCTGAATACGGAGATACCACATGTGTGACACTTTTTTGCAGCCTAGGTGGGCAAAGGGGCCCACATTCCAACGAGCACCTTTCGGATTTCACTGGCCATTTTTTACAGAATTTGATTTCAAACTCCTTTCCACACATTTGGGCCCCTAGAATGCCAGGGCAGTATAAGTACCCCACAAGTGACCCCATTTTGGAAAGAAGACACCCCAAGGTATTCGCTGATGGGCATAGTGAGTTCATGGAAGTTTTTATTTTTTGTCACAAGTTAGTGGAATATGAGACTTTGTAAGAAAAAAAAATAAAAAATCATAATTTTCCGCTAACTTGTGACAAAAAATAAAAAGTTCTATGAACTCACTATGCCCATCAGCGAATACCTTAGGGTGTCTACTTTCCGAAATGGGGTCATTTGTGGGGTGTTTGTACTGTCTGGCCATTGTAGAATCTCAGGAAACATGACAGGTGCTCAGAAAGTCAGAGCTGCTTCAAAAAGCGGAAATTCACATTTTTGTACCATAGTTTGTAAACGCTATAACTTTTACCCAAACCATTTTTTTTTACCCAAACATTTTTTTTTTATCAAAGACATGTAGAACAATAAATTTAGAGCAAAATTTATATATGGATGTCGTTTTTTTTTTGCAAAATTTTACAACTGAAAGTGAAAAATGTCATTTTTTTTGCAAAAAAATCGTTAAATTTCGATTAATAACAAAAAAAGTAAAAATGTCAGCAGCAATGAAGTACCACCAAATGAAAGCTCTATTAGTGAGAAGAAAAGGAGGTAAAATTCATTTGGGTGGTAAGTTGCATGACCGAGCAATAAACGGTGAAAGTAGTGTAGTGCAGAATTGTAAAAAGTGGTCTGGTCATTAAGGGTGTTTAAGCCATAGGGGCTGAGGTGGTTAAAGGTTACGTTTTATCTTTATGTATATTCTAATGGATTGCCTTCCTTGTACAATGTTATAATATACTTTCTATGTTAGAAAATATATTATAGTGCATTTGTATTGTGCGGCAGTTGTGTGCGGTTCTGCTGCGATACTGCAGGTATATAGAGGGACAAGCGTTATTGGAACAAATAATTTCTACTGGTGTGATATACCAGTCGTCCCCCAAAAAAACTGATTGAAGTGGGGTGTTAGATACCAATATACTTTCTTTATAGTGCATTTGGGTACTATATAGTGCATTTGCGCATGTGCGCACGCGAACATTATATTGCCGATATTTCGCATTGAAAAAAGAATGAATGGAGATTGCAAATTCGAATAATACATCTGGTATGTCACTGTCCATGTTGTGGGACTATTTGTGCACTTCTAGTAATTATTTCTTGGCTGCAAATATGAGCTGAAGGTTTTTCAGGTTCGCCAGCCATTAAAATGAATGGAACCCGCGCGAACTTGCGGTTCGCGATCATTTGATCGCGTTCGTGAACCGTCCCGGCAGATGTTCGTCCATCACTAATGGTGACACCTCGGCAGTGTTTGGAGGACCCAGCGTAGCATTGGGTCCACTCCAAAACCCGGCAACAGCATACTGCCTAGAAAAGAAAAAGAAAACACAAGTTGTTTCTATGGCTTTTTACAGTAAAAAACACCAGAACAAATCTATATGTAGAGAGGTGCGGTATGCCAGACCTTGCAGGGGAATTATGTGTGAGGTCACGGCGTGAGCAATAGGTGGGCCGAGGAAAATACAGTTCTGGTTACTCACGGTTAGGTCGTCCCTGGGCAGGCTCGCATAAAAGTGAAAAGGAGAACGGCACAAGGATTCTCTGGGGCACACTCTGGTGTAAGGGACACAGGCCAGATGGTGGTTTGAGGTGCCCTTGGTGGTCTGTATTAATGTGCCAGTGGCAAGGTCCCTTGTTTTGTATGGAGGTACAACCATTTACTGTAGTGTTAATAGAGGAAATTGAGTCTGAGGCAAACAGAATGAAACTCAAAGTGGAACTTTACTGAAGATGACTTCTAGTAACAACACATCCAATGCATTAAAACAGTCTCTTGATATAATCCGGCATTAAGCACAATCTCCCATACATATGGGGAAAGGGAAATGCAAATCCTCAATGAAGTACAGGCTCTTGTAATTAGGGGTGCACCGAAATTTCGGCAGCCGAAAATATCGGCCGAAAATGCACCTAATCCACTTCGGCCGATATTGTTACATATCGGCCGAAAATATGGGGTGTGGGATTTGTCACCCACCATCTGCGGGCGGGCGGTTTACTTTGTCACTGCATCTTTATTTTACCTTACAATCGTGAGGCTCCAGTAACTAACAACTCTGCAGGCAGAGCGGAGGCCGGCGTAACGTCACTTACTCACGTGACGCGCCTGCTCCGCCTCCTTCATTCATAAAGTGGGCGGAGCAGGTGCGTCACGTGAGTAAGTGACGTTACGCCGCCCTCCGCTCTGCCTGCAGAGTTGTTACCGGAGCGTCACGATTGTAAGGTAAAATAAAGATGCAGTGAGTGATGCTGTGAGCAGCAGGGCCGGGGCTGTTATGGGTAGGGGGATCGGTCTATGGCACTGCTATGGGGAGGGGGGATCTGTGCACTGCTATGGGGAGGGGGGATCTGTGCACTGTTATGGGGAAAGGGATCTGTGCACTGTTATGGGGAAAGGGATCTGTGCACTGTTATGCCCATAACAGTGCACATATCCCCTTTCCATAACAGTGAACAGATCCCCCTCTCCATAACAGCGCCACCCACAGATCCCCCTCTCCATAACAGCGCCACCCACAGATCCCCCTCTCCATAACAGCGCCACCCACAGATTACCCTCTCCATAACAGCGCCACCCACAGATCCCCCTCTCCATAACAGCGCCACCCACAGATCCCCCTCTCCATAACAGCGCCACCCACAGATCCCCCTCTCCATAACAGCGCCACCCACAGATCCCCCTCTCCATAACAGCGCCACCCACAGATCCCCCTCTCCATAGCGCCACCCACAGATCCCCCTCTCCATAACAGCGCCACCCACAGATCCCCCTCTCCATAACAGCGCCACCCACAGATCCCCCTCTCCATAACAGCGCCACCCACAGATGAATTTCATTCATGAAAAAGAATTATTAATAAAATCATTAAAAAAAAAGTATTTTAAAAGTATTTGGGCAAAAAGGCAGTTTCGGTTTCGGTTTCGGACCAAGGGCATCCTGAATTTTCGGTTTCGGACCAGAATTTTCATTTCGGTGCACCCCTACTTGTAATACATTAGAAAGCTACTGCTCAGACTAGGCTTGTAATAATGAAAGTCTTACACTGGTCAAAACTCCGGCCTGATCCTAATCCTTGTTTAACCCTTTCATGACCAAAGGTCATTGATGCCCCAGTGTCCAGGTCAAAATTTACAAATCTGACATGCGTCACTTTAAGTGGTAATAGCTTTGGAACACTTTTACTTATCCACGCCATTCTGAGATTGTTTTCTCGTGACACATTGTACTTCATGACAGTCATAAATTTGAGTCAATATATATCTCCTTTTTTTTAAAAAAAAATCCCAAATTTACAAAAAAACTGTAAAAATTTGCAATTTTCTAAATTTCAATTTCTCTGCTTCTAAAACAGAAAGTGATACCTCATAAAATATTTATTAGATAACATTCCCCATATGTCTACTTTATGTTGGCATCATTTTGGAAATGTTATTTTATTTTTTTAGGACGTTAGAAGGCTTAGAAGTTTAGAAGCAATTCTTCAAATTTTTAAGAAAATTTCCAAAACCCACTTTTTAAGGACTAGTTCAGGTCTGAAGTCACTTTGTGGGGCTTACATAGTGGAAACCCCCCATAAATGACCCCATTGTAGAAACTACACCCCTCAAGTTACCAATTTTACAAACATTATTAACCCTTTAGGTGTTCCACAAGAATTAAAGGAAAATGGAGATGAAATTTCTAAATTTCACTTTTTTAGCAGATTTTCTATTTTATTACATTTATTTCTTTAACACATTAAGGGTTAACAGCTAAACATAACTCAATATTTATTACTCTGATTCTGCGGTTTACAGAAACACCCCATATGTGGTCGTAAACTGATGTAAGGGCGCACGGCAGGGCGCAGAAGGAAAGGAACACCGTATGGCTTTTGGAAGGCAGATTTTGCTGGATTGGTTTTCTGAACGCCATATGTTTTTTATTTTTCTACCGATCGTCTTGTGCAGGGGCTCATTTTTTGCAGAAAGAGTTGAGGTTTTTATTGGTACCATTTTTGGGTACATATGATTTTTTGATCATTCATTATTACACTTTATGGGACAAGGTGGCCAAAAAATTGGCTGTTTTGGAACAGTTTTTTTTTTTTTTACAGCGTTCATCTGAGGGGTTAGGTCATGTGACAGTTTTATAGAGCAGATCGTTACGGATGTGGCAATACCCAATATGTATACTTTTTCTTATTTATTTAAGTTTTACACAATAATAGCATTTCTGAAACCAAAAAAATGATGTTTTAGTGTCTCCATAGTCTGAGAGCCGTAGGTAACGGTTTGATTGGTACTATTTTGGGGTATATTCGCCTTTTTTGATCGCTTGGTGTTGCACTTTTTGTGATGTAAGGTGACAAAAATGGCTTATTTTTTACACCGTTTTTTATTTATTTTTTATGGTGTTTATTGGACGGGGTTGATGATGTGATATATTTATAGAGATTGTCGTTAAGGACGCGGTGACACCTAATATGTGTGTTTTTTTTGTTTTTTTTTATAGGAAAAAGGAGACTTTTGTATTACTTACCAGTAAAGTCTCTTTCTCGCTCTTCCTTGGGGGACACAGGAAACCATGGGTATAGCTCTGCTCCCTAGGAGGCGTGACACTAAGTGAAAGCTGTAAGCCCCTCCTCCATCAGCTATACCCTTCAGCCTGGAGAAGAGACTGCCAGTTGCGTGTCCAAGTAGTGAAAGATAACCACCAACCGGAAAAAGAACTGTCGAGCCCCAACGGGGGCAACCAAGCCGGAACCACAACTGTAACCCAAATGAAGGGCGGGTGCTGTGTCCCCCAAGGAAGAGCGAGAAAGAGACTTTACTGGTAAGTAATACAAAAGTCTCCTTTTCTCGCCCATATTCCTTGGGGGACACAGGAAACCATGGGACGTTCCAGAGCAGTCCCAGAAGGGAGGGACCAGAACAAACTCAACCAACACCAGAGGCATCAATCAACTGCCGCCTGCAACACCAGACGGCCTAAAGCAGCGTCAGCCGACGCATGAGTATGCACCCTGTAGAACTTGGTGAAGGTGTGCAAGGAGGACCAAGTGGCCGCCTTGCAAATCTGCTCCGTAGAAGCCCGATTCCTCTGAGCCCAGGAAGCCCCGACCGCTCTAGTGGAGTGAGCGGTAACACCAAGGGGCGGAACCTTGCCCTTGGCGAGATAAGCCTCAGAAACAGCCATCTTGACAAAACGGGCGATAGCAACTTTGGATGCCGCCATCCCTCTGCGCGACCCCTCCGGGACCACAAAGAGCGAGTCAGTATGCCTGAAAGAGCTGGTTACTTCCAGGTAAATCTTGAGCGCCCTGACAACGTCCAGGCGATGAAGCTTCCTCTCCCGCGGGTGGGAAGGGGAAGGACACAAAGAGGGGAGAACGATGTCCTCGTTCAGATGAAAGGCGGAGACCACCTTAGGAAGGAAGGAAGGGACCGGACGAAGAACCACCTTGTCCTGGTGGAACACTAGGAAAGGTTCCAGACAGGAGAGTGCAGCCAATTCGGACACCCTCCGAAGAGAGGTGACGGCTACAAGGAAAATAACCTTGCAGGACAGAAGTCGCAAGGAAACCATCCGCAGAGGCTCGAAAGGGGAAGCCTGGAGCGCTGAGAGAACCAGGTTCAGGTCCCAGGGCGGTACCGGAGGGCGGTACGGGGGAACCGCGTGAGCCACGCCCTGAAGGAAGGTCTTGACAGGACCAAGGGGGGCCAGTGGGCGCTGAAACAAAATGGACAGCGCAGACACCTGACCCTTCAAAGAACTAAGGCCCAGACCTTGGGCCAGTCTGCTCTGCAGGAAGGACAAAACGGTGGGGAGAGAAAAGCGGAGCGGAGGAATCCCCAGATCGGCACAGAACCCCAAAAAGGTCCTCCAGGTCCTATAATAGATCCTAGAAGAGGACGGCTTACGGGCGCGGATCATGGTGCGGACGACGTCCGCAGAAAAACCCCTACGTGTCAGGACGGTGGTCTCAACAACCACGCCGTCAAACGTAGGGACCCTAAACGCGGGTGGAAGATCGGTCCCTGAGAGAGAAGATCTTCCCTGGCGGGCAGCGGCCAGGGCGCGTCTGCCAGGAGCAGCATGAGGTCGGCATACCAAGACCGGCGGGGCCAGTCCGGAGCGACCAGAATCACCGAGACGCCTTCCGCCGCGATCTTCCGAAGGACCTTGGGCAGGAGAGGGATGGGAGGGAATATGTATGGGCGCGCGAAGCCTCGCCAAGGAAGAACGAGGGCGTCGGCTCCGCAAGCTCCCGGATCCCTGGCCCTGGACAGATAGGCGGGGACCTTGTGATTGAATTTTGAGGCCATGAGGTCCACGTCCGGTATGCCCCAACGAAGGCAAATGGCCTCGAATACCTCCGGGTGAAGAGACCACTCGCCGGGGTCGACGGTGGTGCGACTGAGGAAGTCCGCCGCCCAATTGTCCACCCCTGGAATAAAAATTGCAGATAGGGCCGGGACGTGGGCTTACGCCCAACGGAGAATGCTGGTGACCTCCCGCATTGCTGCAGCGCTGCGAGTGCCCCCCTGGTGGTTTATGTACGCCACAGCCGTGGCGTTGTCCGATTGTACACGAACTGGATGACCCTTCAGCAGATGAGTCTAGTGTCGTAGAGACAGAAGGGCCGCTCTCAGCTCCAGGACATTGATCGAGAGTTTGGACTCCGATGGAGACCAAATGCCCTGGACGGATCGGGGAGGAAACACGCCTCCCCAGCCCAAGAGACTGGCATCGGTTGTAACCACCAACCAGTTGAGTGGCAGAAAGGACCTGCCCAGAAGAGGGGACTGTAACCACCAGCGGAGAGATGACCGCACCGGAGGCGATAGATGGAAGGGATGATCCAGAGACTCCGGCGATTTGTCCCAGGAGGAGAGGATCGCCCGTTGGAGAGGGCGGGAGTGAAACTGCGCAAATGGGATCGCCTCGAAGCAGGCAACCATCTGCCCCAAGACCCGCATGCAGAAGCGGAAGGACGGTCGACGGTGGAGAAGGAGACCCCGAACCGCCCCACGGAGGATCAGACGTTTTTCCGAGGGAAGACGTACCTCCGCCGCTCCTGTGTCTAAAAGCATTCCCAGGAAGACTAGTTGTCTGGAGGGGGGAAGGGAGGACTTGGGGAAGTTGATGACCCAACCGAACCTCGCCAGAGTCTCTAGAGTGAGATCCACGCTGGCAACCGCTTGAGAAAGGGACGGAGCCTTGATGAGGATATCGTCCAAGTACGGTAGCAGAAAAACACCCCTGGAACGGAGTAAGGCCAAAACCGGGGCCAGGACCTTGGTGAACACCCGGGGGGCTGTTGCCAGCCCAAAGGGAAGGGCGACAAATTGGAAGTGGAGGTCCCCCACGGCGAATCGGAGGAAGCGATGGTGACACCGGGCTACCGGAACATGGAGGTAGGCATCCTGTATATCGATGGAAGACATGAAATCTCCCTGCTCCAGGGAAGCCACCGCGGAACGGAGGGACTCCATCCGAAACCGTCGAAGGAGGAGAAAACGGTTGAGCTTTTTGAGGTCCAAAATGGGCCGCACCGAACCTCCCTTCTTGGGAACTACAAAGAGGTTCGAGTAGAACCCTTGGAACCTTTCCTCTAGAGGAACGGGGGTAATCACCCCCCTGTCCAGTAAGGCTTGAACGGCCGCGGAGAACGCAGCCGCGCTTTTCGGGTCCCGCGGCGGGCGGGAGCGAAAGAACCGATCTGGAGGGAAGGATGCAAATTCGATTTTGTATCCGGAGGACACAATTTCGAGGGCCCAGGCGTCGGAGACGTGAGCCATCCAGACGTCCCTGAAAAGGAGGAGCCGGCCCCCCACCCGGGTGGGTGGGGGCGCGCCTTCAGGCAGAGGACTGCTTTGCTGCGGGTGTGCGGGCAGCCTGCGGCTTGCGCCAGGAGGGCTGCGCCCGAAAAAACGGCTTCCTACGCTTATCCTGGGGAGGAGCCGAAGCGGCAGCTGTGGTGGGAGCCCCAGAGGCCCTGCGGGAGGACCGAAAACGAGACGCACCAGGGCGTCCGCGGGGGGCGCCCCTGGCTTGGGGTTGAGGAAGATGGGTGCTTTTACCACCCGTGGCCTCCGAAATAAGTTCGTCTAGGCGGACCCCGAAAAGGCGGGAACCCGCAAACGGTAGCCCCGCCAAGGAACGTTTGGAGGCAGCGTCCGCTTTCCAAACCTTCAGCCAGAGCTCCCTCCTGACGGAAACTGCCAGGGCGGAGGAGCGTGCAATAAGGGCTCCCGCATCAAGGGAGGCCTCACAAACAAAATTCCCGGCCCGAATAATAAGCTGGGCCAGGAACGTAGGTCCTGGATGGGGACGTCCGAGTCCAACTCCTGTTCCAGCTGCGCACCCCAAGCAGAGATTGCTTTCCCTGCCCAAGCAGAGGCAAAAACCGGTCTGAGAGCAGAACCGGAGGCAGCAAAAATGCCCTTGGAAAGGGTCTCCATGCGACGGTCCTCCGCTGACTGAAGAGAGGACCCGTCGGGAACTGGGATGGCCGTGTTCTTTGACAGTCGGGCCACAGGGGGGTCCACCTTGGGTGGGGAAGACCATGTGGCCACGACATCGGCTGGAAAAGGATAGCAAATGTCCAGCTTCTTGGGGTTGACAAAACGGGCGTCCGGGCGAGCCCAAGCCTTAGACACCACAGAGGAGAAATCAGAGTGGATTGGAAAGACTTTTGAGGCCTGCCTGGGTCTGATAAAGGAGACGCTAGCTGCGTCAGAGCTAGGGGGGTCATCCTGCACCTTAAAGGTGTCACGAATACCAGAGATGAGTTGACCCATCGCTGAGGCTAGCTTGGACGGCAGGGCCGAGTCCATTTCCAAATCTGAAACCGCCAATTCACCTTCAGAGAGCGAATCCTTTGGAGAGGAGAGGCCCGTCTGGGTGCGCACGCGTGGCGGGGAGAGTGAGGCCTCAGAGGAGGAGGCTCGCTCTACTCTAATACGCTTCTGAGAGTGCCTAGCTCGGGAGGGGTCACTAAGAGAGAGTGAACCCGCTGCAGCGGCAGAAGCAGTGGACCCGGAGGGCGCGACAGTCAGAGAGGCGTCCTGCGGGGTAGGTGGCCTGTCTATTAGGCGGCCCACGACATGAGTGAGGCTTTCCACGGCCTGGGACAGGGATCTAGCCCAGTCAGGCGGGTCAGAGGAAGCAGGGAGCGACACAGCGGGCGACTGAGGCTGCGGTGGAGCTCGGCATGCAGTACAGTGCGGATCAGACTGCCCCCGGGGAAAGGGTTCCCTACAAGCAGTACAGGCATGGTACCAAGGCTTGGCGGCTGCAGAAGGGTCTGACATGGTGGAAAAAAGATGTTGCACTAAAGTGATGGCACGGAGGGGGTTAACAGTCCTACCAGACCCGGATGATGCAAGCGGCAGCGGTAAGGGGAACAGACTGAGGAGGCTGTGGAGGAGAGGCAGCAGCACGGAGATGAATGGCTTCAGGATCGCACGGCAGAGAGGATTCCACGCAGCACTGAGAAGTGGAGCCCGATGAAACCGGAAGTAGCGGAGCGCATGTAGGAAGCTCCGCCCCCCCTCTGCCGCGCTGAAGAAGAAGCAGAGCCGCGCGCGGCAAAATGATTTTAACCCCCAAGGTGGTGAAGTGCCGGCCAAGATGAAATGGCGCCGTTCACGCCAAGTAAGCGGCCCCCGCCGCGCCTGGATGTGGCAGACGGCTTGCTTGCCTGCAGCCGTCCCCTGAAGGCAGCGTCCCTGCCAAGGACTTGCCCAGATAAACTCCCCTGCCCGGTAACGGTCCCGATATGCCCGGGGGGGGGGGGGGGGGGGCGGGCGATGTAGCAGTGGCCATGTAGCAGTGGCCATGGGGGATGTAGCAGCGGCCATGGGGGATGTAGCAGCGGTGGGAGGGAGGAAGGGGAGGCTGGAGCAGCCACTCTCACCATACGCTGTCTTCGCCCTCAGTCCATCCAGCGGGGGTCGCCCCTTCAGCTCCTGGCACCGCAGTGGCAGGAAGCCGGGGGAGGGACTTGGCATGCGGGCGACCCTGAGCTGGCGGGACGCAGGGGAGCGAGGCTGCCCTGGTCCACCTTGTCTTCTGTGGGGGAGGCGGCAGTGCGGAATTACCGGCACTGGCGCAACTCAACCCCGGGAGAAACAGAGGGGTCTAATGCGCCTCTGTTGTCCCTGTAGGTAGAAAAAAATCGAATTAAAAACAACAAATAACGCAAAATTAAAAAAAAATCATAGGAAAACAACCCTGCATAAGCAGGGGGTGTCTTGCCTCCTTGGACACTAAGCAAAAACTGGCAGTCTCTTCTCCAGGCTGAAGGGTATAGCTGATGGAGGAGGGGCTTACAGCTTTCACTTAGTGTCACGCCTCCTAGGGAGCAGAGCTATACCCATGGTTTCCTGTGTCCCCCAAGGAATATGGGCGAGAAAGGAAATTTATTTTTTACATTTTTATTTATTTATTTTTACTTTTATTATTTTCACATTTTTTTTATCAGTTCCCTCTTGGATCTTGAAGATCCAGTGGGGCTGATGGTTGTACTATACTTTGCAATGCTCTTGCATTGCAAAGTATAATACAATCAGATGCCTGTAGGTGGCAGCACTGGACGCCTATACCATGGCAACCGGACGCCTTTGCAAAGCGTCCGGTTGCCATGGCAACCATCGGGCGCTGCGATCGCAGCAGCCCTGATGGTTGAGAGAGAGGGGGCCCCCTCCTTCTATTACCCCCATGGATGCCGCTACTGCGGCATCTATGGGGTTACAGCAGTGTCAGCATAGAGCTGACACACGCTGCTGATGGCGGCGGCTCAGGAATGGAGCCGCCGCCATCACACACAGAAGGGGGACCGATCGGGGGCAGGGGGCAGCGCTGGAAACGGGGGAGGGGGGACAGCATTTGACAAATTACAGATCGGGGCAGGAGGGGGCGGACCGCATGGGGGGGGGGCAGGATAAGATGATGGACAAGAAGGGGGCACAGATCGGTGCAGGAGGGGGCGGACCGCATCGGGGGCAGGACAAGAACAAGGAGGGGGCACAGATCGGGGCAGGACCGCATCGGGGGCAGGACATGAACAAGAAGGGGGCACAGATCGGGGGTTTCAGGACACATTACCGATTTCAGGCTGTGATCTGCAGAGCGCAGATCACAGCCTGAAACCGGCATTTTAACACTGCCGCGATCCGATTGGTTAGTCTGCACAGACTAACCAATCGGATCGATTGCCGGCAAGGGGCCACTCTGATTGGCCCCTTGCCGGCATTACCGCACTGTATGCTGTCCGTGACAGCAGAAGGGAGGGGGCAGAAGCTTAAATCCAAGCGCTTTGCAGCGCTTGGATTAAATAGCTGCCAGAACGTTTATATACGTGGTAGCTGCACGGGGCATGTGCAGCTATCACGTATATATACAGATTGCAGTCGTGAAAGGGTTAAAGGTGCTTTTCTGAATCCTGAAACTTCTATTCCAATGTTGTTCTGACAGTTGGCCTAACTGTCCTCAGGAATTGAGCTGGAGATGTGGAAGCTTCATGCTGTCTCCTACACCTACTACAAAGGTGCCTAATAAGTCCTCAGGTAACGACTATCTTGCTAATCCTTTGTCTTGCATAAACGTGATAATTCCTTAAATACTCGGCTGCATGCAGTTTAGACATTGGTCACCCTGGAAGTGCGATCTATAGTAGTGGATTGCTCACCTCTAGGTAGAATGATTGCAGGCCTTAGCCCTGGGCTGTGGAGCCGACAGGGACAGAGTAGAGAGGCTAGGAATATGCCTCCCTCCAGATATTCAGCTACATTGCAGTTTCTTTCTTGTAGACTCAGGAGAGAACTGCTTTCAACTGAACTCTCACTTGGATTGACCTGAGCTCATCTGAACTGCTTTGGATTGACCTCAACCAGCTAACAACTTAACTGCCTAACTTAGGTCTGAGCTAAGCTATATATACACACTGACACTGCTCCATCTTGTGGAGAAACAAGTGTAGTGCACCCTGACTAGGCCTGTGTAAAGGATATTTGCATATAGAATCACATTGTGACATGGAGAATATGACAGGAGATAAAATACAAAATACAGGCATATCACATGACATTAGTACATGATAAAAGCACGTTTGCGGTGCCCACGGTCACGTGAGTGGGACACTGCAGAGGCAGGGTCTCATGGATTTCAGATAGCTTTTGCTACGTATTTACCACGGATATCATCCTATATGGATGAAATCTGCAGAGAACCTTATGTTCTCTTCTGGGTGGAAATCCTTTTTGCAGCGTGTGGATTTGATTAAATCTCATCCACTTTGCTTTTATTGTACGTTCACATCCACACCTGCCAGAAATTGGAGCAGGCAGTTCTGCCTAAAAAAATGCAACAAAACGAGCAACAAAAACCACGTGTACGATGTGCGCTTTTGCCATGGAAAAGCCTGAGGACTTTTCCCTCTCCATTTCAAAGGGTGAAATCTGCTGGGGAAAACTGCAGCATAAACTGACATGCAGCAGATTTCAAATTTGATCTGTCCGATCCAATCAACTGAAAGAGGGGACCCTGTGTCCCCTTCATTGTTTACCCAGGAACAGCACCTTCAATTCGGTTCTGGTTGTGTAACATACTGTAGCTCACAGAGCTCAATCTCTTTCAAGTGCATGGGACTGATCTGCAGTACCACACACAGCCACAACCGTATGTATGGTGCTGTTCCTGGGTAAATAAAGCCACCCGGTGGTCCAGCTGGAGTGCCCTGCACTTTGCATAGAAGTCGGATAGGCCATCAATATCGCAGTTTGCGTAAACGACATAAGAACTAATGGATGGCTACGAGGCATTCTAAAGGATACAATGTGTCATTGCCCCTGACAAGAAGCGTGACTACACTTGAATTGTCTTGTGTTGCATTGTTAAGGTAACTGTATTAAGGAAAGTTTTTACTTTGGTGATATATTGTTTCCAATGAGATTACAATGATAGAGAGAATAGGTAAATAGCAGAAAAGCATGGAACTTTGTAGCTGCTGATAATTGTAGGCCTGTCAGCCTGGCTGATGATGCAACAGGTCCCTCTGTCATGTCATGTGACCTTTAGAATATGGTGATGTCACAGGGCCCTTTGTGACATCATGCAACAGTTAGGTTTAGAACTCTGCAACCTGAACGGCAGCCATATTTCTTCATCGTTTGACTGGTGAAGGTGACTTTTTCTAGTGCTTGGCAAATTTTTTTAAATACAAGACCAGAAAAGAAGGACTGTTAGCCAAACCGTTCCAAGTGTCACCCCGGAACGTGCTGAAGGCAGACAGGACCTTCCTCAGCCTAACATAACATCTAGGGGCTGAATATGGAGACTTCCAGGAATCTTCCAAAGAAAAGGAAGAGGAAGAGAAAGAGGAGAGTTCAGCCGCCAAATAAGAGGAGGAGAATAGTAACACCGGAGAGGGCAAATGATGGCGGCAAAGAAAAAATGATCAGGGCTTCAAAAAGACCTGGAAGCCCTATACAGGAGAGTATCCAGAGAAAGAGGAAGAGGGGAGAAGAGATGGGGGAAAAAGCTGATGACAGACCCAGCATGTCCTACAATACTGACATGGAACAGCTGTCAGGTGAGTGCAGATCTAAGTTTCCTAGAGCCAATACCCCCTAATGTACGAATTCATGGGATTCTCCACTTTTGGAGAACCCTAATTATGACCAAGATTATGAATTCCTTTCTTTGCTACCCCCTAATGTAGTTACATTGTATTGTAATGGCAAAAATATAGAAATATTAAATCTTACGGTATCTCTCCTGTCTCCACCAGGGACAATCCCAGCAGACGCCCCCATCCTTGTGACTGGACTGGAAAGCTTCACCTTCCATAAAATCCTTGGAGAGGGTGGTTATGGTAAAGTGAGTATTAGGAATTCTTGGGACTTCTTCCTCATGTGTGTCATGTGTGTCGCAGTAATATCACTCTAGGGATGTCAACGCTTCATGTCTTCTCATCAGGTCTCATGGCAGGACAGGCCTTTCTTCCAGTTCTAATGCTCTGTCTCCTACAGGTCATGCTGGCCACACATCCCGCCTGCCAACAACAACTGGCAGTGAAGCTGGTGAAGAAGAGGGTCCTGCTTCAGGACTTTAAAGACACTGTCCTGATTGAACGACAGGTCCTGGAGGTGACTGGGAAGAATCCATTGTTTACCCATGCTTATGCCACCTTCCAGACCAAGGTAAGAGTCTGAGCCATTATCGAGGCTTGATCAGTGGGTTAGCTATACCCGATCCCAACTGAGGAGGCTGCAGGACCTTTACTATAATATTTTAGAAACCTGGATCATATTTTCTGTCTTTTATCATAGGACTATGCCTTCTTCATCATGGAGTTTCTTAGCGGAGGAGATCTAAGTGGCCTCATGAGAGCCAACGCCCTATTCACCGTTCCAGTCACCAGGTAAGACAGAACATGGATATATTAGATAAAACTGACGATTGCTGTCAGGAACATGCAGCTTTGTGTCATTATTAGTCTGGTAGTTTAATGGGTGAAATGTTGATATTCTTTCTTTTTGCCATCAGATTTATGGCAGCTGAGATCATCTGTGGGCTGCAGTTTCTCCACACCAGAGGCATCATACACAGGGACATAAAACCAGCCAATATCTTAATGAACAGCGCCGGTCACTTGAAGATCGCCGATTTTGGTCTTGCCGTGATGAACATCTTTGGGGATAAGAAGATTTCAGAATATGCCGGAACTCTTAGATACATGGCTCCTGAGGTGAGGAATCATCGACTGCACATGCTACTGAGCTGTTTCTTTCTACAGGGCTGGACAGCTGCATGACTTCTGCTGGCCTGGACAATGTTCTAACTCTTATTGTCTGCTGGATGTTTTCACAGATTCTTCTACGGAAGCCCTACAACACGGCAGTGGACTGGTTCTCAGCTGGTGTGATGATATATGAGATGGCTACTGGCAAATATCCATTCAATGCCGGTATACTGCCTGAAACAATCGAAAAGTCACTGATCAATGATGTTCCCAACTACCCAAAAGGGCTCAACCCCCAAGCTAGAGACCTTATAGTGGGGGTGAGTAGAAAGACACATAGCAGTAATACAGCGGCTAAATATTATGAAAATGAGGACATTGAAAATCAGGGATAGCATTGCAACGTGTGATGGAATGAATGTCTTTATTCTACATTTTTCCAGCTCTTAAACAAGTCACCAGAGAGTCGCCAGTTAGCGGTAGATAACATCAGGGAACATCCGTTTTTCATGGAAATTAACTGGACAGATATAGAGGGAGCAGGAGCTCGTCCACCATTCCAACTAGGACCAGTAAGTAAATGATCCAGAGAAGATGTGGCTAGTAGTACAGTTCCATTGTGTTCCTTCTTTATCAACACCGCTTTTGGTATGTTCTCTCCATAGCCACCAGTGATGACATTGACAAAAATCGATGACATCCTGTCCTCCACCGAAGCCAATAAGTCACCAATGGCTGAAAGAGATCAACAACTGTTCTGTGGATTCACATTTGCCAATGAGAACTGGCAGGTCGTAAAGCCAATTAAAGAACCTTTCATACGACCACGCAGGTGAGTCATTGTAGCTGAGAGGGGAATACGGATGGGGATTATTGGAGATTCCCTGTGAATCTGTGCAGTGTGGATTCCATTCACTGGCTTATAGTCTGCTCATGGGTGGACAGAGCAAACTTGAAGGTGGTTACCATTTTGCAAGGCTATTTCATTTCATTTCCAACCTGTTTTAATTTTTTCTTGGTAGAACGTTTGGCAGATTTGTGAGAGAGACCATCCGCAGGATCTGGAGGAAGATGAAAAACTGGAAGTAAAGAGCTCCACTCTGTATACAGATGTCCCCAGTAGATCAGTGGCTGAAAAACATCATGTTCCAGCAGAGCCTCTTGCTGACATCATAAACAGCAGAAAAACCAACCAACACTTGCTGTCCTTGTATGAGCCTCAGATTCCAAACTCTGACCTCTATCTGCTCTCCTGACTACTCATCGGTACTGTGCCACACCAGTCCTTGTTCCTCAGCTTCATTTCCAGCTGCCACCAGAAGTAACCTGAGGGCTGTGACCTGCAGTCTAGCATGCAGCCAAGAAGCTATGGAGTCGATGAAGATTCTTCCAAGAATCAATGACTTGACCACCAGCGCTTCTAGTCGACAAGTTGCCTCTTGTGCCCAAAGGGAAGGGTGGTCCTTAGGCCATGGTTCCCTAGAGGTTTCCTCCACAGGGGGTTTTTCCTTTCCTGCGTGCCAATGGATCTTAACATCAACAAGAAAATGGCGACTTGTTAGACTTTGCCCTCAGTGGAGATCACACCATCCACTAGTGGTACAGAGGGACAGAAAAGGACATCTACCACCAATAAACAGTACCATTCACCATCATGTGGTTGTAGCTTATTTATGTTTTATCCAACAAGTCCCACATGCATATTAGGGCAAGAGCCATCTATGTACTATGGATTGCTATTTATCCTGTAGTTGGGGGAAATCTGAAGGCACTTTCATTAGATGTTGTATTTTTTAGGTGGTACTCCCCAGTTGCATGCGTTGAATTGTATTTTGTTACTGATGTTCAGTGTAGAAGCTGCATGGAAAAGATCTGCTACAAATCTGTCTTGTTTGTCCAGAGTCTAAAACAGGCTGTAAGGCCCAGACTCCCTGCCCACATATTCAAGCCATTTCTTGGATATCCATGTCAAGACATGGCATGATGAACTGTGTACTTATAGTTGAATAAATTGGAAAACCATCTGAGAAATAAAACCCCTAGAGAGGAGGTTATAGTATCCATTCCCATATTAAAATTAGCCATGCGAGTTTTTAGCTGATGTTTCTGCTCAGTCTGTCCCTTTTATAGCCCATGATGAAGCATTGAAATCAGAGCATTAAATAAAAAGCGTAAAAACTTTCAGAAACCGGCAGACAAAAAGAAACGTTTAGGTTAGATAGGCTACGCCACCTAACCTCAGCTTGATCCCTGTTCTGTCTGCCTTGGTTTGTAAACAGTCAAAGTACAGTGCAGAGGTAGTCATATAAAAGATTACACCTTCACTGGTTACTAGAGACTAGAAAACCTCAAAGCTCGGGCAAGAGGGTGGATCCAAAGCCCAGCTAAATAGGGAGGCTGATCAGCTCCTTAGTCATCAGCTGGACAGGGAGCAAAAGGGAAGGATTTACTCTGGCAGTGCTGAAACAAAGTTCCCAGAGTACTAGACCCAATACACAAAGGGAGTGCGGAGTAACGCCCGCACCTGCGCGGGACAGCGGGACAGCAGGACAGCGGTGGACTCAGACCACCAGCCTAACAGGTTTCTTTACTGAAGAATTAAAATGCAAACAGTTCAGGACAGGTCATACATGCAATGGACCAGCTGATGTTACACAGAAATCCAGTATCCTCAGTGTTACGGATATTTTACACTCCAGCTGAGTAAATCCGTACTGCGTCTCCCGAAAACCAAGTAAATCCGAAGGTGTTGTGAATATATAGCTCCCAATCCCCCACAAACAGGATCCAGGACTTCAGAGAACCGGCTGGACAACTGAGCAACAAACCCTGGGCCACCAGCCTTTGGCCAGAGAGCCAGCTTTCTTAGAGAGAGACAGAGAGGAGCGGGGGGAGAGACAGCTAGCTCAAGTCTCAGACCGAAGAAGTCAGTTCTGTGCTTTGCATGTGTTGACTTGTACTGAGTTCCTCCAGTAAAGAAGCATACTGGTTTACTGCAAACATTGACTCTCTGGAGTTATTTCCCATTGGGGTGCACCATGCCTTACCAGCAGCAACATATGGCGACTAGAGATTGCCTTGCGGTTCGCCTGGGCGGTCGTTTCGTGGCGAAGTTTGCGTGTTTCACGATTCGCCAAACATGCAAATATATGGAGATATTCGCGCCCCCCATATTCTTTTACATTGTAAAGAACTTTTACCCATGACACATCCATCAGGTGGTACAGGACAGCCAATTAAGACATTTCAGCACATGGACATACCCCTTACCTTATTGTCACGAGTTGGAGGTCCCAGGAGAGACCACCGCGTCGTCAAGCAATAAACAAATGGAAATCAGATACAGACACATAAGAGTTTATTGCACAAACAAAAAACCAGGGAAGGCAGCACAGACAAAACATGAGCTCTATGTACCGTCAGCACAGTGGGAGAAAACCCCCACTGCGCCACTGTCTAGTAATACTCCAGAGGGGCATGACTAAGCAACTCCTGGTATTCACTAGAGCCCTAGATGGTAGGGTTAGACTTTGCAGCAGGAAGTTGCCAGGGTCCACTCTGGAGCGTGAACTAGACAGTGACAGCAGGAACGAATGGACAACAGGTACCAGAAGGTACAGACGGCACATAGGCAAACATAACAGACAGGCAAATACAAAACAGGGCAACTAATAACACAAGCAGAAATACATAGCAAGGAAACAGGAGTGACAATGAGCAGAGAAGGACTTGTTCCACCAGTGGTATACTGCGTGGACTTGCGCATAGCACTCTGCAGCTAGGCGCTTGCTGAACCGAGACATATGAATACACACAAAGTAACTAAAACATAACTGGCAGAACAGATAACAGAAAGACAGGAAAGAGGACGTCAAAGAGGACGTGAAAGAGGACGTAAATGAACAAGTAGGGAAACCCACAGAGCACAGACAGACACGGATCCCATGGGTCAGCAGCATGGGAGAGAGAGAGTACAAACCAGGAGCAGGACAGGACAAGACAACACACACCAAGAGAGCTGACACAGAATCGAGGAAACCTCAGCCTTATATACAGGTTCCATGGGTGCAGCAGAGAAGCCACACCCATGAAGCAGACAGAGGATTAACTCCTAATAGGAACACAGGGGAGTTAACCCATACAGAACCACAAACAACACACAGAAACAAAACTTCAGCGAGGAGTGCCGAACGAGCAAGGACGGAAGGTCACAGCCAGAGATAGTGGCTGTGACACTTATAAGCAAAGTTAATAATATTTTCCAAACCGATTGTGTAACATCCTGAAGTATGTCACTAAACTCTTCGCTACAACATGTTAGGTATATGCATATTGTCATCTGGTATAAGTTTGCATCACTCTCTTCATAATGTGCATTTTCTAGGCCTGTATTGTATATTTGCTGTAATTCTCAATGTCCACCAGTAGGTGGCAGCAATATGTAAGAAGACCATGGTTAGTTAATATATCTAGACTGGAATAGACCATTCTATTTCTGAGGAGGAGTGGAATGTTCCCACATCCTACTTCAGGAGGAGGAAGGAAAGTTCTAGGCAGTGTGAGCCACCCCCCTGCTGGGGTAGGCTGTGTTAGTAGGAGCTCCCAGAAACAGGGACCCCAATCAAGGATTCAAGCCTCGGCTGAGGCCCCAGATCAACCTTCCCAGCCTGAGTCCCTTACCTCAGCTGGTAGACCAGGAAAGCAGCCCTTCACAAGACGTATAGATCTCCAGGAAGAAACCACCATACCCTGCGAGCAGTCCTGTAAGTAAAGATTCTAAGACAAAGAGAAGATAATTACCTCACCTGCTAGTCAGACCCAAACTAAGCAGACTAAAGACCGAGCAGAAGATAGATAACTGCTAGATTCTAATAGGCGTATGATCACATGCGGAATACATATAAATTCCTGCCACATATTGGCAAAACCTGCTGGGACTCTAGACTAACGCTGTAACTTGTATGGATCAAAGCTGCATATCATACCACCAAGTAAAGACAAGCTGGACCCTATTATCTGTGTGGAATCCCATCATTCCTCAATTACTCCTATTAACCACACTCAATTTTGTTGCATGTGAGCCGGGATACAGGAGTCCAGCCGTACCACAGGTAGGAGACACCGTTGACACTACCATATCTACTATACAGACACATTATCCCCCTCTGGCATTCCTCACCTGGTACGTGAGCTCATAACATCTTAAAGGGCCCTGCTACAGTACCTGCGCAAGCTGCAACTGGCGTCACAAACTTATACACATATAAACTGACCCACTGCATAGCATTCCCACTGACCCAGTGTCCTGCTCATTGCATCAAGTGGCGTCACGAACAGGATTGGATTGAATTGTGTGTCCATCCCTAACAACAGAACTGCATCCAATTGTGCGCTAAAAAACGGACTTAAAACTGCATGTTTTACAGTATAATAAGGGCTGAAGATTGTGCAAAGATCGCTGAAAAGTGACTTTCTTACTTGTATTGTTGTACCAGAAAGCACTGGGTGTGCGCTACAGCATTCAAGGTGTTAATTCGATATTGTAGAATTCGCCATATTCGTTTAAAATGGCGCCTCATCTTCCTGCCCAAAGACAAAGGAACAAAGGAACGCCCTCTCAAGAGCGCGAAAATGCTGTTTACGCCCCCCAGAAACTGGAAAAATTAGCAACACCCCCTCAAGAAAGGTGCGAAGATGTCGAATACGCCCCTTCAGGAGCGGGAAAAATAGAGACTGCCCACCATGAACTTTCTATTGCGGACCGAGGTGATAAAGTCTCCACCCCCTGGGCTGCGCCCTCAGAACCTGCTATCTGCCGGAGGGAAGAAGACATCAAGATGGCCCTTCCCCAACCTCGGTGGAACCAGATGGCGATTTGTGGAGAAGCCGTCTATGAGGAGAGTCCACCTGAGATACAAGTTTCCCAGATCGTCCAGAAGACTGGGCCCTCCGTATTCGCTGCTATCCCGGAGGCTGTGGATTCCTCCCTCCCAATGAGAGCAAGACCGCCTACCTTACCGAGCATCTCTGAGGTCCCGATTCCTGCTGCACAAGGCCCTGACCTGATGGAGTTCTCGGAGGCCGTGGATTCCTCTGCCTTGTCGCTGCATCAGCTGTGGAGAAGCCAGTGACCCAGATGGCGCCTGAATCCCGAGAAGCCCAGCAGAAAGTACCGGAATCGGCCGCCCGGCTGCAACTTCAGGTAGGAGCTGCCGCGCTCCCTGAGGCTCCGGCCCGGTCCGTGCCCGTTCCCCCGCCACGTGCAGAAGTGGTAGCTGCAAATACAGTGAAGGAGTTTAAGCATGCATGGGATAGGCATAAGGCTATCCTTCATATAAGATAGGGCCAGGGACTATTAATAGGATTCAGATATATTGGGCAGACTAGATGGGCCAAATGGTTCTTATCTGCCGACACATTCTATGTTTCTATGTTTCTATGTCCTGGGACTCCAACACCTGCCATCAGCCTCAGGCCCGCAAAGCCACTGCCACCGACTGGTGCGGGGGAGGCGGCTGGTGATTCAACTCTGCCGCCCAGCTACAGCCAGTTAAGCAGCCTGAATCCTGAGGTACCCCATGAGATTACCGCGTTTGCCCAGACGGCCTGGGAGTATAAGTCGGCCATTGAAGAGTGGGTAAAGCAGGTCCTCGACAGCCCCCAGTCAGGAGACCCCAAACTGACCCGGCGTACAGGAACTGTATTATGGTTCTCTGTAGAACTGGATGTAGGATTCCTGCAGGACAACCACTCAGGGACTGAAGTCTTTGTGGGCCGCCGCTCAGTGAAACAGTACTATCTACCCCAGGAAAGGCATAACCTTTATGTAGGGGACCAGGTAGAATACACCCCCATGCGGTCCATGCAGGGACTCTTTGCCGCTGGAGTCAACCTACTGCATAAACCACTTTTCCCTGCCATTACCCCAGAGTCCTGGCAGGAGGATCCAGGCTCTGCAGGCAGGACCAGATGCCTACAAGAAGCCCCGGATGGTCGCTTACTTTTCAGAGAAAAGGTACAGCCTGCATCGGCACCACTAATACCGGACCTGTCACTGCCACCAACCCTGCGGGTGGGACAGATAAACAATAGCATATTAACCTTCAACCCTAAAGTACAGCCATGCTTTATGCCGCCTTACATGCTGCCCTGAAAGCAGCCTTCACAATCTGCTCCAGGTCTACCTGAGCCTCTGCAACCAGAAGTTCTGCCCCTTCCCGCACCGGCTGTGGATTCCGGTCTGCGGCAAGCTACTGCAGCATTTTCCAGGCTGTCGGCACAGCCTATCCCTACCACAACCGGTAGAGGGCAGTGGCGCACCACTACCAACACTACCCTCAGCTACCAGCAGAGGCTAGAGCAACCTCTAATGCACTTCAGCAGCTCTAGTAGCGACGAAGAGCTGGACACCTACCTGTAAGGTGTCCCCATCATAAAGAAAACCAACAAGTGACATTGTTTTGGGAGCCACTCCGTGGACTGCTACCTGACGGGTGAGGACCTGTTTGGCATTTTGTGTGCTTTTAACCGTTTTGTTTCAGGTTGCCATTGTTTGTCCTCATCCAGATGGTCATGTCAGTTAGGACTCCCCCCATCAGCATTTAACCCCTTCACTTTCAAGTTAACTGTTTTATCCCCTTTCTCAGGTTACTTGATAGCCTGTTGCTGCTATTAAATATTTTAACCCTTTGGATTACAATTAACTTTTTCCCTGTGGATTGCAAAGAACTTTTATCAATTACCAGAGGATTCTACAACTTCAAGCACTTCCAGCAATAAGGACTCAAGTTATTGTTGAGCCTAGCCTTGCACTTATAAAATTTGCACTATTTTATATTAAATGTTTTACAGCAACATAAAAGCTTGCACCCAAAGAAAAGACTCAAACGTGATACCTGAGCTCTTTGTGATTGTCCTATTATGATAATTTTGCACTAATGTACCTGTCTACTGTTATGTAATGTTTAAGTATCATGCCCATTGTGTGTATTATCATTCTAGATGCCACAATGTGAATTTATGCACTATTCCGAATGATTGCACTTAACCATTGCACTTAACCAAAATGTAGCAACTTACTTAAAGTATGCCTTTTCACAGCTCTTGTTCTCTCCCCCTTTATACGGACTGTCTTCATAGGGACGTTTTACACCAATGGCCTACACCCGGGTAGGACCAAGTGGTAAGTCCAGGCAGATCCAACTTCACAGGTACCCCTGCTTCTTCGGGAATCGTTAGAAGTCCTAGGCTGCTCCTTCCCGCTTGTTTTATGTTCCGGATTGTTCCCATCCGGAGGTGTCTCATTTCCAGGAGCGCACAGGATTAAAGACCCTCCTCCTGTGACTTGCTAGAAGACATAGAGACGATACATACCTCCCCTTCTGAGCGTTTGCCTAAGGTATGGTACCTCAAGCCTTAGAGCCTTATATTTAGCTTCCTCATAGACATCATAGTGATCGTGCTATAAGCCTAATTTCTTCAGGCTATGATGCAGGGAAGGGAATACAGGATAAAGCCACCCTTCTATTTGCGGGCTTTGCATTACATAATGCTGGGATTACGGAGTTGTAATGACCGGCGTCACGCAAAGGGAGGGAAATGGGAAGGCCCTGTCCAAGGGAGAGGGAAAGGTGGTGACCCCTGACTCACCTTGCGGCTGGCACCTAACTGCCCTGACGTCCCTAGACGGGTTCCTCACCCGTACGCCGATCACGTGCCTAAATCCTGGCTTTCCCTAAGATGAGCCCTATGTAGTGAACGGGGCGGTGGGATCACTAGTCCGCACCACTGACACTAAGAGGAAAACACCAAGGAGAGGACAGACAATACATACAAACATATAATCCCAGGTGGGCGACAACAGCAGAACACAAAGGCCCAACAGGGATCCGGAGGGTAACGTTCTGGAACAACAACCAGGGAACACAGCTACACAGCTCCAGTGGGTCAGTATAGAAGTCCAGGCAGGAAGCTCTATATCTGGCAACCAGAGAAGTGAGAGAGGGGAATATAAGGAGGTTAGAAGTGCTGGACAAGAAACAGCTGATGAGAAGAAGCTACGGATCCCTGAGTGAGCCAAAAAGGGTTGCAAGGCAAACCCAGAAAGCTACCATTATGAAACAGCACTATCTTTATACATAGAACACGCAGCCACCCGCTGCGACTTCCTGACCTTGGGTATAACGGAGTTAGACGTGGCTCTTGACACCCTCGTGACAGGAGTAAAGACACCCCGATGCTTTCCTTGATGTTTTAGGGCCAGAACATACAAAGTCAGTCAGTGATGTTTGCTTTGTGCAGTTATAGTTTCACTGGTTATACCAAGAGAAGTAAACTGTGTGTTGGACACCTTACTCTAGCGGGCAGGAACCTTGAGGAAACCGTTATGTGTTTTGTCTATGTAATGTCATTATATGTATATTCATGCAGCACTCTGTATTATATTGGGTACCCAGAGCTTATTCCTCAACTGTCTACCATGCGCCGAGGACGGCTTATCTTAAAGTAAAGGGGCATGTAACATCCTGAAGTATGTCACTAAACTCTTCGCTACAACATGTTAGGTATATGCATATTGTCATCTGGTATAAGTTTGCATCACTCTCTTCATAATGTGCATTTTCTAGGCCTGTATTGTATATTTGCTGTAATTCTCAATGTACACCAGTAGGTGGCAGTAATATGTAAGCAGACCATGGTTAGTTAATATATCTACACTGGAATAGACCATTCCAGGCTAGCTCCCCCCTTTCTGAGGAGGAGTGGAATGTTCCCACATCCTACTTCAGGGGAAGGGAGGAAAGTTATAGGCAGTCTGAGCCACCCCCCTGCTGGGGTAGTCTGTGTTAGTAGGAGCTCCCAGAAACAGGGATCCCAACCAAGGATCCAAGCCTCGGCTGAGGCCCCAGATCAACCTTCCCAGCCTGAGTCCCTTACCTCAGCTGGTAGACCAGGAAAGCAGCCCTTCACAAGACGTATAGATCTCCAGGAAGAAACCACCATACCCTGCGAGCAGTCCTGTAAGTAAAGATCCTAAGACAAAGAGAAGATAATTACCTCAGCAGCTAGTCAGACCCAAACTAAGCAGACTAAAGACCGAGCAGAAGATAGATAACTGCTAGATTCTAATAGGCGTATGATCAGATGCGGAATACATATAAATTCCTGCCACATATTGGCAAAACCTGCTGGGATGGGACTCTAGACTAACGCTGTAACTTGTATGGATCAAAGCTGCATATCATACCACCAAGTAAAGACAAGTTGGACCCTATTATCTGTGTGGAATCCCATCATTCCTCAGTTACTCCTATTAACCACACTCAATTTTGTTGCATGTGAGCCAGGATACAGGAGTCCAGCCGTACCACAGGTAGGAGACACCGTTGACACTACCATATCTACTATACAGAGACATTATCCCCCTCTGGCATTCCTCACCTGGTACGTGAGCTCATAACATCTTAAAGGGCCCTGCTACAGTACCTGCGCAAGCTGCAACTGGCGTCACGAACTTATACACATATAAACTGACCCACTGCATAGCATTCCCACTGACCCAGTGTCCTGCTCCTTGCAATTGTTCAATTTTCTTTTTATTTCTGAGCGGTAATTTACCTGGATTGTGAAATCTGCAGCCAATTCTTTGTGCTGTTTTCACCATTTTCAACGTGTGGCTGAGATCCGCGAAAATCTGCAACAAAAAATAGAAAGTAACACGTGGAATTAGTGCAGAAAACACAGAAATCCGGACAGAAATTCATGTGGATTTTCTATTTGTAAGGCCTCCCTCATTCAAACATTTGTATTTGTGATAAGAAGACATGGTAGGTGGAGTGCCCCATTACAGGACCATGATCCAGGACCCAATTAATCCGGACTCCAGAGTAACTTTTACAAGTCCCACAGTACTGCCTGCCACCACCAGACCAGCCCTCTGCCCCAGGAGAGTAACGGGCTGGAAGCTGGATCATTGGTCCTGTAATGGGGCACCCCAAGGCAGTGCCACTTCATATACTATAGGGGTGCAGAGCAGATTCTGGGGTCTGGAGTTGTCACATCTGGTCTGGCACCTACCAATAAGGCCCCATTCACACGTCTGCAATTCTGTTCCGCATTTTGCTGAACGGAATTGCGGATCCATTAATTTCGATGGAGCCGCACGATGTGCAGCCTGGACCCGGGGTTGCGGACCCGCACTTCCGGGTCCGCAATTCCGTTCCCGAAAAAAAATAGAACACGTCCTACTATTGTCCGCAACTGCGGACAAAAGTAGGCATATTCTATGCAGTGTCGGCAATGTGCGGTCCACGGGCCCGTGGATCCGCAAAACACTTACGGACGTGTGAATGGGGCCTTACCATGCGTCTTCAGTTAGATGAGAGAGAAAAGTCTGAGTGCACTCAGACTTTTCTCTCTCATCTAACTTTTACAAGTCAGTCCCATCAGACTCCCAGTCCAGACTAGCCTGGTGCCTGCCACAGTAGTGCCTCTGCCACCACCAGACCGCCCACAGTGGAACCATCTACTGCGAGTACAGCAACCTTCAATAAGGAGCAGAACGTAGGGTAGTTTCACACTTGCGGCAGGACGGATCGGACAGGCTGTTCAGCCTGTTGGATCCGTCCTGCCGCTATTTCGCCTTGCCGCCACTCCATCCCCATTGACTATAATGGGAACGGGGACGGAGCTCCGGTGCAGCGTGGCAGTGTGCGGTGAAAGGCTGGCGGCCGAAAAGTACTGCAAGTCCAACTTTTTCATCCGGTGGCCTCTCACCGCGCAGTGCTGCGCCGGAGCTCCGCCCCCATCCCCATTATAGTCAATGGGGACGGAGCAGCGGTCCAGCGAAATAGCGGCAGGACAGATCCGACAGGCTGAACAGTCGGGGGCGGGCGAGCACCGCTGAGTCCTCCAGGACAACGTGGATTCGTGCTGGAGCTGCCGACTGACCGGCCGTTCGGTGGAGGGACTGAGCCTTGCATGGTGATTCCGCCGAGGTAGCTGTGGATGGCGGGGGTTTCGTGGGGTTTTGACGCACGGGCGGAGACCGGCCGCAGGGCCAGGGCTTGGGGAGCTGTTTTCGGCTGGAGGGTCTGTGCGGTCGGTCAGGACTTCGGAGATTCGGGGCTCCCGAGCCCTTTGGCCGAATGGGCCGTATTTTGGATATGTTGTTCCCCTAAACCAGGGCTGTCTGAGGATACCTGTTTTTGGGGTACATCCAGAACTTGGTAACATTGTGTGTGTGTTAATTATGTTTATGGGAAAAGGGAAAGCTATATCGCTTGACGGAAAAAAGGGGGCAGCATAGGCGACAGCTGGTAGTGCCCCACAAATACCGTCGAGAAATACTCAAGATAGGACACGACATTCCCTTGGCAAGCCACCTAGCTGTAACCCGCACACTACACCGCATTATTCACACGTTCTTTTGGCCAGGGGTACACGCTGATGTTAGGACTTATTGTAATACCTGCGATGTGTGTCAACGAGTAGGGAGGAGAGGCGATCACCCTAAAGCTCATCTAGTAAATATGCCTGCAGCACGCCAGACCTGCAGGGTACAGCGACAGTGAGGTCACGGTATGGGCAATTGAGGGTTACTCACTTTTCTGAGGAGAACCCTGGGCAGGCATGCAACAGTGAAAGGAGAGGCAGACACTAGTTCCTCTGGGGCACACTCCGTAGATAGGGACCAGGCCTGATGTTGGGTGAGGTGCCCTGGATGTTGTAGGTGTTTTGAGTGCCTTAGGTAAGGTCCCTTTAAGAATCGTGACGCCAGTGCCTGTAACGGTGGCACACCGATTTGTAGGAGGATTAATAGAGTACGCAGTTGGTAAACCAAACGTTGCTTTACTTCAGGAAACAGTCCAACTTTATACATACAGTTGCAGTAGATGATAATGCAGTCCTTTACAATACTAAATGCACAGCAGGTTTACTTCACAGCAGGTTTCAATCTTGCAAGATACTTGGAGGGAAAACAGTTAATGCTTTGCAGTGCAATGCTGCTCTATCCCCACAGCTATTCTATCTGGCTGGATCCCAAGGCCCGGATGCCTAAGTGCTGGCTTAAATCCTTGGTATAAAAATCCTTCCTCCAGTATTGGCACTTGCTTAAGGTTACAATACTTTCTTTTCCTAGCTGTCTTCACTGCTGGATTTGAAAGGTGGCTGCAGTTTTCTCCCAGGAGGTGCTGTCCTACTACTCGGGTATCTCATCTGTGTTGGCTGGATGACTGGTCTCCAGGCAGGCTGTACTCTTCCTAGCCTCCTAGTGCAACTAAAAACCAGGACTATCTAGCTGCATGTCAGGAGGAGGCTCTCAGCATATCTCGGGCTGGTGCCTTCTCACTTCTGTCTCCACAGACTCCTGACTATGACCTAACTCCTCCCTGTCTGGGCCTGAACATTTATACTAGGGGCTCCCTATCTCCCTCTAGTGTCTAGGATGCCTAACTACACCCTACCTAGTGGGACACTACATGCCCATTGTGGAGGAACCCTTCAGCAGGGTTGCTATTGACCTAGTGGGACCGCTGGCTACCCCTAGTTCCTCCGGTAAGCGCTACATTCTTACTGTAGTGGACTAGGCTATCAGGTACCCGGAAGCTGTCGCCAATTGGCCCACCCCCACCACTAAGACTCAGGTCCTTGCATTCCTGGGCACAGCAGGGTACTACAGACGGTTTGTACCAGACTACAGCACACTTGCCAAACCCCTGACTGACCTGACCAAGAAAAACTTACCTCGACAGGTCCTGTGGTCTCCCCTACTGTGAAACGGCTTTCCAAGCTCTCAAAAATGCGCTTGTTAACGCCCCTGTCTTGGCGGCCCCAGCCCTTAACAAAAGTTTTATCGTCCATACAGACGCTTCCATGTTCAAGCTGGGAGCTGTCCTCACCCAAGTAGGCGAAGACGGAGGGGAGCACCCAGTTGCCTACATCAGCCGTAAGCTCCTGCCACGCGAAGTCAGCTATGCAGCGGTAGAAAAAGAGTGTTTGGCTTTGGTGTGGGCACTAAAGAAATTGACTCCCTATTTGTATGGACAAGAGTTCACTCTGGTTACAGACCATAACCCGTTGGTGTGGCTTAACCGGGTCTCGGGGGATAACGGCAGACTTTTACGTTGGAGTTTATCGTTACAACCCTTCAACTTCACCATTACCTACAGACCTGGGAAACAGAATGGCAACGCTGACGGGTTGTCCAGACAAACAGACCTCAGCCCAGCATAACCTTAGTCTGCCCCGAAAAGGGGTCAGACAGTGTCTGCCAGAGTGTTCCACAAAAAGGGAGCACTGTTACAAAACTGTTGTTTGCCCTGTGTGCAATTGGGTGCTGTTTTGCCTCCCAGCTCTTTTTTCGGCCGTTCGCATGGTTCGGCACGAGTCCTTTGTGTTGGGCAGGGGTGGCCGCCATTTCGGGACTTTGCACGTGGTCGCGGCCATCTTGCGCACGAGCAGCGGTGTTTTCCAGCAATCGCCTGGAGCTGGGGACGGATGCACGGGCGGGCGAGCACCGCTGAGTCCTCAAGTACAACGTGGATTCGTGCTGGAGCTGCCGACCGACCGGCCGTTCGGTGGAGGGACTGAGCCTTGCATGGGGATTCCGGCAAGCGCCGAGGTAGCTGTGGATGGCAGAGGTTTTGTGGGGTTTTGACACACGGGCGGAGACCGGCCGCAGGGCCAGGGCTTGGGGAGCTGTTTTCGGCTGGAGGGTCTGTGCGGTCGGTCAGGACTTCGGAGATTCGGGGCTCCCGAGCCCTTTGGCCGAATGGGCCGGATTTTGGATATGTTGTTCCCCTAAACCAGGGCTGTCTGAGGACACCGAATTTAAAGATGTACCCCCTGTTTTTGGGGTACATCCAGAACTTGGGTAACATTGTGTGTGTGTTAATTATGTTAAAGGTTTATCTGAGGGGAGGAGACGTGGGGGTTGTACCATGTATGTGATTGGTTATTGTGGTAATTATGTAGGTGTAGCCCTTTCCAGGGCAGTAATGCATAAAAGGAGACCCCTGTCAATAAACTTGGCTTTTTGCTTGACCTTCAAATCGCAGCCTCGACTCGTTTTGTGGGGGGAACGATTATCCTAGCTGTAAAATAGCTAGTGGGATTGTTCTACATTTACAGGATCCTTCTGGATATCGAGACGAAGCGGCTTCTCTCTCTCCCTAAACAGAGATCCAGACTATCCAAGCGGTCCAGCTTCCAGCTAGCCTGGGAGTAACTGTAACACAGGGCCTATTCTTTACCCCTAACCAGGGAAACATAAGGGGAGGGGAGGGGGAAGGGGGACCAACAGTCCCTCATCACCCTCCTTACCCTGTCGGGTGCTCTCCAGACTGCTGGTACTAAAATGGGGATGGGGCAAGGAGGGGGAAAGGGGGAGGACCCCACCGGCCCCTTCCAACTTAAACCAAATAAAGACTCCGACAACTTAGTTTTATCAACCAATCCTTTACTGGGTGATGATCGGCCACAGCTAATTTTTTCTTTTAACAAAACGGTATAAAAAAACACCACCTCCTCCACGAACCATTCCTCCGATGCGGTATACCACCCTGGCTCCACCCTGGCTTATTGGTACGCCAATAATTCTTCAGCACGACCTTTCCTTTTCAAATGCCGCCACGGAGGAGGACCGTATCTTAAACGGGGCTCCGACCACCACCCAGCAAACTAAAAGCCTGTTCGATGCCATCCTGCAAACCGGACAAAAAGATATCCAGTCCAATCTCGGTGAGGTGCACACCGTCTGGCCTCATCA